>NW_012148252.1:3164650-3181193 GCF_000956105.1 Propithecus coquereli | reverse complement strand
TGTCACAGAAGGCTATGAACCTGAGACCTGCTCTCTTTGTAAAAGAGGGAGAAGAGCGAAAATCAGAGGAAAGTTAAGGCTGTCTTTGATATGATAAATAATAAAAAATAATAATAATAATAAAAAAAGCACAGAGATTTTCTTAAATTGTGTCCTCTAATATCCGCATGTTCTGGGGTAAATAATGAGAGCCGTATATGTAAGATCCAAAGGAAAATCTTGGTTCTGGATACAATATCCTTTTGTTTTACATTCTTAGTTATATTTGCCTTTTTCATAAATGTAGATACATAGGGAAGGGAAAAAAAGTACCTATTATTAATTGTATAGAGCTGTGCTGTCTGATGGGGTTGCCACTAGCCACATGTTGCTCCTGAGCACTTGAAACATAGTAGTTTGAATTAAATGCACTATAATCCATACCTTATTTCAAGGACATAGTGGTGGAAAAGAATGTAAATAATTCTTTAATGATTTTTATATTGATTACATGTTGAAATGATATTTTGATATTAATATATTGGGTTAAATAAAATATTTTATTAAAACTAACTTTACCTATATATTTTTGATTTTTTTCCAGTAGCTACTAGAAATTTTAAAATTACACGTATGACTTGCGTGATATTTCCGTTGGAAGCACTAGTGCAGATACAGTGTAGCGTGATGGTTGAGAGCACTGACTCTGGCCAGATTACTGTGTTTGATTCTTAGCTTCACGGCTTACTAGTTGTGTGACTTGGGGCAAGTGACTGAACCTCTCTGTGCCTCAGTTTCCCACTCTGTAACATGAAAACAATGAAAATAATTCTAGAATTGTTGTGAGCAATAAATGAAGGCCTGACACATTTGTGCTCTGCTGGTAGTATCGACGTGCCTTTAGACACAATTACAAGCATCTGTGTGGTAAGGATGCAATGTGTGTTAGTGTCTGTAAATAGATTTCAAGAATTCATTATTCAGGACTTGGAATTTCTGACATGGAGAATCCAGGTATAGATAAGCTTTTGAGATTTGGGGAAAACCCTTAGCTCAATTTTTCTCTACCCTTCCCCTAAAAATGTCTTGACATAAATACTTAGGAAATTTAACAATTACCTCATTGGGTGCAAATTAGATGCAGACACTTTCGAGATTCAGTCCACAGCAAAAGTATATACATGATGCTAACTGTTTTGACTTAATCCCTTCCCAGAAACATATACACTGTTGCCAAGCCCACAGTCTCCTTTTCTCATTCTCACAGGCTTCCGATGCGCCGCCTGCTTACGAGAAACTCTCTGCAGAACAGTCACCACCACCTTATTCACCTTAAGAGCTAGCAAGACACCTGAGAAATGCTGAAATGATTTCCTTCACGCTTTTGCTTGAATTTAATATCTAATGTTCTGCTTCGAATGCTGTAGGAACAATGTATATCATCTCTAATAACAAACCAATGTTATATTCTTAGTAGGGCAACTAGCAGTACTAATCAAGTGAGGAAATGATGAGAAATATTAAAATGGGAAAAACTTTGTCAATAAATGTTACAATGCATGAAACTATCTGTGCCAGTGGTAATGCTAATAAACCTATGCTGTTACTTCTGAGGGACAGAATTCAAGTGGGTATTCTAGGACCATCCAATTTCTTTTTGCTGGAAATTTGGCCAATAACGAACCAACTACTCAGATTTTTGAAGATGCAACCTCTTGACCAACATGAGCTGTTCACAGGATTGTTGCAGCTGAGTCTGTGCTATGGAGCGCTCACAAAGGAAAGCTTGACAGGTTTAAGACAAAGAGCTCATTGACCTATTTACCTGATCACGAAAATGTCAGCAATGTCTTTTTGTGTTCTAAAATTTCATGATACTACAATAACAAACCATAAAGATCCTGTATCTTAAGTAAGACATACAACGCAGACTAATTACATTTCACTTCAAGGCTCAATGCAAGCCTAATTAATGACAAGAATTTGCTAGGCTGGGCGAGGTGGCTCATACCTGTAATCCTAGCACGCTGGGAGGCTGAGGTGGGAGGATCTCTTGAGCTCAGGAGTTTGAGACCGGCCTGAGCCCTGAGCAAGACCCCATCTCTACTAAAAAGACAAAAAATTAGTGGGCCATGGTGGAGGACATTGGTAGTCCCCTCTACTCCAGAGGCTGAGGCAGGAGGATCGCTTCAGTCCAGGAGTCTGAGGTTGCTGTGAGCTCGGCTAATGCCATGGCACTCTAGCCTGAGTGAAAGAGTGAGACTCTGTCTTAAAAAAAAAATTCTGTTAAACTGGGAAGTGGTATAAGGACTTAAATAAGTAAAAGCTACTGTACTTTGGCTGATGTCTGTGTATTGCCTTAAATGCCCCTGTGGTGGTAATTTAGCTCCTTTGAGTTCCCAAATCCCCCTGACAAGAACATACAGAAGAAGTCATAAAGGACTGGAGATTCTGGAATCGTGTCATGATTTGCGTGGCAACACTGCAATTTCTTTTTTGGTCATATCCACATACTGCCTACACTATTTATCTAATATTTTTCTTTCAGGCAGCTCATTAAAAAATTTTTTTGTCTTAAATTTCTGTCACTATCCTAAATGGAAAACCAGTATTCTTTTCCATAAGTAGAGGATAACTATAACAATAAAGATAATAAAAGTAAATTATTTTTATTAAGACCTAGGAAGACATTGTCACAGAAGGCTATGAACCTGAGACCTGCTCTCTTTGTAAAAGAGGGAGAAGAGCGAAAATCAGAGGAAAGTTAAGGCTGTCTTTGATATGATCAGAAGGCTTGTGAGAGTTCTAAAGAAATGACTTTCTCACTTCGTGATTCATTGTTATTTAATGGTGAGTCAGTAAACCACCTAAAATCGCCTGTGTCATCGGAAACACCAGTGTAACGTAACTGCACTATTTTCTACCAAAGACAAGATTGCACTGAAGAGAAAAAACACAGAATGAAGAGACTTATTACACACATTGAAAAAAATGACATCTAACAAAATACTAAAATATCATCCTACTCTTTCTGATTCTGTCGTCTTACTACTTCAAATAAGCCCCACCCTCTTTTTTTTCAAAGAAATAAATGAATTCTAAACGAAGAAAACTTCATCAGGCATTTGGGCACCTCCTCCCCTCACCACAAGGTCTCTTCTGCGCCTCGATCCTCCACATCTATAGATGGCCCTGGGGCTTGAGCTCTAAACCTCCCCCAAATCCCCCAGACTGTTACCCACTGAGGGTTCTCTCCTTTCCCTGTGGAAAAGGCTGTCCTCACAGAGTCCCCCAGACAGAGTTCCAGGTGATGATAGAGGCTTGCACTGAATCTGCCAGAGAGAAACTAGGAGAGTGAGATTTTGTTGAAAGAAAAAGAAGGTGCCAGATTCAGAAAGAAGGACCCACTTCCTTCACAGAGGCAGGTGCACTTCTGAAGATGACTCCCTGGATTGGAGACCAAATGCAGGGCAACCCTGGGAGCCATGTGTGAAAGATATAAGAGTCACATGATTCAAGGAGCTTGGATCACTAAGTCACCAATGAAGGAGAGTTCACCCCATCTAGGAATGCTTGGCTTGAATGTGGGGACAAACTGGCCTCACAAAAAATTCATGAAATGTTAAGACATTGCCATTTTGATATTGAAATACGAGGCTATTATCAATAGTTAATACATTTATTGAGGCCTTTCCGTGCCATGCCCCCGCCACCTGGACTGACTACATACAAATGAGGAGGGGAGCTTTCAGGGAAGGCAGATTCTTGTGACCTTTGTAGGTGGGCTCTGGCCTCCCCACTGCTGAATGAAACTTGAATTCAGGAGAATGAGCCTCACCCACAAGCAGGGGCACAGTGTGCCCCCCCATTACTCCCTGACATGCTCATGGGCAGAGAACTAGTGGTGACATGGCACTGCTTTGATCTCCTAGGCTTCCCCCCTCCACCCAGGTGGGGACTACAGTGGTCAGAGCTCATGGCTGGTGTCCTAGGGCTGCAATCAACATTTCCCACTTGCTCAAATGCCCTGTACAAATAATCTCACTTTCTATTTGTGTGGTGAGCAGAGTAAAGTTAGAGAGCACTGTTTTTTTTATAGAAACTGGTCTTCTCCTTCCTGTCCAGCCCTCGGTGGTGTTTCATGTTTGAGAAAGGCTCAAGTCTCTGTGGATTTCACTGGGAGATTCTGATACGATCTCTCTGATTGTTTTTACAGTAAAGAACATGCATACTTTAAGGAGGGAAAAAGAGCTGGAAAAGATTTTCTGCTCAGGTCGAAGTCAGTGAGAAGATTAGATTGATTACACAAATCAACAAAGCCTTCAAGTTACCTCCAGTGGAGACTAGTCCTCTGAAGTTAAAAACGCTGATTCCGGCAGCACTTAGTAAATATCTGGAAAGGTCTATTTGTCACTTGAGGATATTGAAGACCTTTTTCAAAAAGAACAGGGGGGAGTCCCCTAAACTTTCACTTCATGCCTCAACTTCAAGGGTATAATCACTCGATGTATCAAAATACTTCAATCTTAGTGACTGATGCCAAAAACATCTTAAAAGCATCTCAGAAGAACTTCAAAGGAAATCATGGATGGTTTGGAAGAAAACACTCATTTTTAGGAAAACCTAAAACTGCTATCCCAAGAAGCTGTGACCTAGAAGAAAAAGCGTGAGAAATCGAGGAACAGAAAAAAATGCTTGACAACTTGAAAACATGAATGAAATATTTTTGGAAATGATAAACAGAGCCGTTTAAAATCTCTCAGACCATACTGAAGATAATTAGTTTGCCTGCCCTCTAAAAGTACATTACAGGGCTGATGGCAACTTGAAATTAGACAAAGAGAAAATCAGAAAATTGAGAACCTCTAGACTTCAAGTCAATTTAAGAAATACGTTGATGCTGTTAAATGTTTCCTTTAAAAGGCTTGAAGGAAAAAAATGACATCTATTTAAAAAGTTAAGTAAAGAAAATCAAATAAATGGTTACCAAACTGAGTAAGTATTTTGTAGTCTGAAAAGATAATTTGAAAATGAAATTCAAAAACTTCAGCTAAAACATCAAACACTGCCTGAACCACATCAAGAACACGTAATGCAAATTTGCAGAAAATCAAGGGAATTTACTGCTTGGAAATTGAGAAGAAACTTCTCAAAGCATAAGAAAACATCAGCTATATATATCAAAAATGTGGCTCCTACTAGGAAGATGACCTTGAGAAAGTCTTGAAAAGAAGCACTGTCTTCTATCAAAGTGGGATCATCTCCCATGAGAAAGAAAGAAAGCTCAAGAAAGCTGGATGGCAGCTTGGCTTACTGAGAGAAAGCTCGCTGAGCTAGGAAAAGAAAATGATCACAACCAACAAAATTGGCTGAGGCAGAATTTAAATTCCAAGTGGTTTCTGTTCTTCCACAGGAAGCCTTGGGCAGAGACCTGAAAGTATCTGGGGATGCCCTGCATCTTCAGGTCCCCAGCAAGGGTAGGGGGTAAGTTGTGAAGGCTCAGGCATTTGGGTCACTAGGTTTAACTCAGGTTTATAGCAACTCCTAAATACCAGCGGAGGACATCTATGTTTTATCTCTTTAAAAATACTCTAATCTCCTTTTAGTTTAACTGCTTTTTCTTAATTGATGTTACATTTCTTCAAATTGAAGTTTGATAGAATCATAATTCCTAAGGTAGTTTTATGAATCTAGATGGTTTTAATAAAATTCTTACGAATATTGGACCACTTCATTAGACCCCCAGAATTAGATCCATGTAAGTGCTGTATTTAGGCTGGACTAAATGGTCAACTATTACTTAAACCATAATTGAATTTTTAATGATCAGAGAGAGATACTTAAATCAATAAAGGTCATTTATATATGCTACGAATTGTTACAAGAAATCTGAAAAAATACCGATATTTACCTCAGTAAATTTTGGTTTAGAAAACAATACAAAACAAGAACCCTACCACCACAAAGTACAATTCTCCTAACTAAATTTATTAGTATTTTTATTAGTTTATCACTAAATTCATAGTTAATTTAGGAGAGGTAACACTTTGCTCATGATATTCTTTGCTACTTAAACATTTCTAAATTTTATGCAAAATAAAAGCTTTCCCTTAAAAAAACCTTTCTCTATCCTTTCCAATCTAAACAGTTTGTTTCTTTTTCTCATCTCTAGCATTACTATTTGATTACCGCCAGATCAGATTTTCACACCACCTGACTGGCCCACCTAAAAATATCCAAACTGGCCTACCCGTCTCCCCTCAGGTGAATGATAGCAGCTACCATTGATTATGTGGTAGGCATTGGGACAAGTATTTCACGTAAATTATCTCATCTAATCCTCCAGAGCAGTATACAAGGTAATTTAGTTATCTCATCTCATGCGTGAGTGTTACTACCTTTGCTTCAAAAGCTTCAGTAGCTCCCCAAATTATTTTCAGAATATTTTCAGTCCTCTATCACCCAGCCCAACCTATTTTTCTACTCATTCCCTGTTCGTCCTCATAACCTACAGCGTTCCATTCAAACTCAATTGTCGTGTTCCCTGTATGCTCCTGTGCTTTCCTGAGACTGAGTCTTTACATGCCCAGTTCTACACGTACTTTCAGCCGCAGCACGAAGGCCCCCTCTCACATGAAACCTCTGGCATCTCCCTGGTAAACTCTCATAGTTCTTTATTCCTCTGACATTTACTTTGAACTTATTGTTGTATTCTTTTATTATTTTTGAAGACAGGATGGGATCTTACTCAGCTATATTGTTCCTGCAACATCTTCTGCATTATATGGTTCTCAATAAATGTGTAGAATGAATTTACAACTCTGGTAGATGCCTTTGAATGCTTATTACCGTAAGAATGTCTTACATACATAATACACACACTTTTGATTCTCTAGCACTTCTTCGCGTATTACTTTTTAACTATAGAAGTTTCACACATTCAGATTTTCTCCCCAAGTTATACTCTAAGAACCCTCTAAACTATGCCATGTCTTTCAGCTTTTCTAAGCATCGAGTACCACGCTCTACATAGTAAATACCTATTGAATAAACAACTGTGGCAGATGACAGTGATACAGTGACAAAAAAGCTTCAGGCTCAGGTGATGGCAAAACAACTTCTAAAATGACTTAAGGTAAATTGTTTATCATTTCTTTCTTTGTTTTTTAGAGACAGGGTCTTGCTTTGTTGCCCAGGCTGGAGTGTAGTGGGATAATAGCTCATTGCAGCCTCGAATCCCTGGGCTCAAGCAATTCTCTTGCCTCAGCCTCCTGAGTAGCTGAGACTACTCCAGGTGTGTGCCACCATGCCCGGCTAATTCTTCCTATTTTTTGTAGAGATGAGGTCTTGCTATGTTGCCCCGGCTGGTCAACTCCTGGCCTCAAGCAATCCTCCCTATTTGGTCTACCAAAGTATTGGGATTACAGGTGTTAGCCACCACACCTGGTCAATTGTTTATCATTTCTAAGTTATGTAGTGTAATTTTGGATAGCTAAAATCTGCACCAGATTTCTTAGATCACTATCAGAACTTGCTACCTTCTTATGTTTTTAATATTAAAAATATCTAAATTTACTGTAAGTTAATCTACTGGATCAAGTAAACATTTTCATTGATCTTAGTGCACGTTATGGCTGTCACTACTTCAATCATAAAACTACTGACATCAATTAACTGTTAAGTACACCAATAAAATTGGAGGTTTGAAATGGGAGCAAGGATCTAAACAGCTGCTTAGTATTTCATACATTAACTAATCATAAAGGAAAAAGAAAATTTGGGGGGGTAGGAAAAACCACAGGAAATGAAAGGGAAGAACTAACACATCAGAAGGAAGTATGTTATTTCAGCATATTTTAACTTAGTATTTTCTTTTCTTTTCTTTTTGAGACAGAGTCTCACTCTGTTGCCTGGGCTAGAGTGCACAGGCGTCAGCCTAGCTCACAGCAACCTCAAACTCCTGGGCTCAAGCGATCCTACTGCCTCAGCCTCCTGAGTAGCTGGGACTACAGGCATGTGCCACCACGCCTGGCTAATTTTTTCTATATATATATATTTTTAGTTGTCCAGATAATTTTTTTCTATTTTTAGTAGAGACGGGGGGGGGGGTCTCATTTTTGCTCAGGCTGGTCTCGAACTCCTGACCTTGAGTGATCCACCCGCCTCGGCCTCCCAGAGTGCTAGGGTGTGAGCCACCACGCCTGGCCTCAACTTAGTATTTTAAATGATACTGAATATAGACATCCAAATGGCCTAATTCTATAGTAAGTATGGGAAACATAATCCCTCTGGTACCATGAATTCTTTCAGGTAGCATCACTGTGGTGACTTTTCTTCCATTACATGCCTGTCTTTATAGATGACCTTTAAAGAATACTTAACACCAACCACAAAGAACTCTCAAGGAATTTAACTTTGTACTCTAGCCAAGATCCCCAAAATCCACATGATCTACAAAATTAGAGGCAAAGGAATTGGCTTTTTGAATATGTAAATCCTTTAACTTAGTCAAATTTCAAGTAAGAAAAATGAGAGTATTATTAATACTTTTAAAAAATAAACTAGAGCTTAGATAAGAGGCTACCTAGATTTGTCACTCACTTACTCAACAAACATATTTGAATACTGTGTGGCAGTTGCTGGAGAGATGATGATGACTGACAAGGTCCTTGTGTTGGATGTGTGAAGGATGACAGGCATTAAATAATTTCAAACAATTATATTACAGCTGTGATGGAGTGCTATGTCCTTCTCAATCTACGAGTGCCTGTGCAATACCATGATGCTAGCTGGGGTATGGCAAGGAGAGGGAATTATATAACCTGTAATGGAACATTAAGTCAAGGAGAACATCTGCGAAGAACTTGTGGTGTCTCAAACTTTCTAGAAACTAAAAGAAAACTAAAGTACAGTGAACAAGGGGGAAAGTGGGTTGAAGTAAAGCTGGAGAGGCAGGCAGGAACAGACTCTGTAAGTAGAGGCTTCACTCTAAAGGTTTACCAGATCACAGAAAGCTTTGAATGTCATATTAGGATTTTAGAAAGTGGTTAACTAGTTTAGGTCCTTCACTAGGATTAAAGTTGGGCCATAGATAATTCAGTAAATTAGTTTCTGGAAGTGGCTTAGAGAATTCTTTTGAGACAAAAAGTGAATGATTTTAGATTATTTTGTTTTAAAAGCTGAGTATGTAAATATATTCATTTATTGAGCACCACCCATACACAATGCAATGCACTTCAAACATCACCCACTTCCCCTGAGATCCAATGGCTTTCTTAACTGACAGGGAAAGGGGGAGGGTGGGTGACTGAGCAGAGCATAGACATGAATGGCAGAAGTACCGTCTTAGAGCATAAATATAAATTTTTGAGAGCCTTTAGCAACTTTCCAGGTATACTCTCACTACCCTCTCCACTTTGATAATGAATACATTTCAATGTAGTTTCAAAGGAAATCTTTAGGTCTACTCTTCCCTATCATTTTCAACCTGACAGTAACTCCATTTGATGAAGGTGACAGTATAATTATAAATGTGTATGAGTATACAGTATTTCAAGATAATGGAATAAAAATCCAATAAATATAAAAGCTACCTTTTATTTAAAATGAGGCATATTCTAAAATACTATAAAGCCAAACCCTGAGAATCAGTTGAGCCACAAAATTTGCTTTACAATGGAATTTAAGTAATTGCTCTGTAATTGAGGGGAAAAAGGGCTGAGAGCACTTATAATTGAAGGTGCCCATACTGTTTATTCTAAACTAAAAAAAAAAAAAATCATGTTCTTAAATATCATTTTAGAAATCAGTCTCCATGAACCAACACCTCAATTTAAAAATAAACATATCTGGGGGAAGCAAGGTGAAGGGTACATGCGACCTCTCTGTACTATCTTTGCAACTTCTTGTGAATCTAAAATTATTTTAAAATTAAATGTTTTACAAAGCTTATTTGGGGTATATAAATAAAGACCAAATACACTGGCCTGGAAAAAAAAATCACTTATTTTGGTTAATGTAGAATTTGGTGGTGGATTTAAAAAAAAGGCTAAAATAATGAAATCTAGAGTGAAATTTTATAAACAGAAGCAATTTAGAACCATGGAAAAAGGATTTAAAGCACCAGGTTCAAGTACTGGTTCTACTATCCACTAGCTGGGTAACCTTGGGCATATTACCTAACTTCTCAAGAGAAGTGTGAAAATTAAACGATATAAGTTAAAGAAAAATGTGTAAACTGTAAAGCCTTGTACAAATGCTACCTATTATTAATTCAAATTTCCTAGCTTTAATTCATTCTTTTATAAAGGACTGTCTTCATTTATATCATGTATTCTTTCAATGGAACAGAAAACACTTTAAAAATGGTATTCAAACAAAGAAATAGAGCAACTCGGTTTATTACATGCAGATTCTTCTGCATTGTTGCTAACAGTTCACTGGTCCAAAATTACTAAAATACTTAAAAAACTATACATTATGTAAACAAAACATAAATAAGACAGCATAGTTCTTTGTACATATATTTAGTACAGGTTGTTAGGGATTTAGGAATATGTACAATTTTACACCATGGACTGCATTTTCACAATGCATAAATATATATATATATATTTTTACAGAAACAAAAATAAAATTTCACTAATGACACAGAATACCATATCATAGATATGCTGCAATAGTCCAAATTCAAGAATAAACATGTCAATATAAGTGTGCAAAAGGCTAGCTTACTCTAAACTAGTCAAACTTGACCTTTTTCAATTTATGTTATACAGACAGGTAAATCGTGACCATGTACTTTAAACAAAGAACCTTTGAAAACATCCTAATACCAATTAGGAGTTAAATGGAACATATTTTTCCCTCCCCAAGAAAACAAAGCCTTGTTGCAAGCTAATCAGAAGATACATTAAAACACATACACACACACACACACACACAACTATGTATATTTTCAACAGTATAATAAACATTTAAAATTTTTATGGGAGTCAAAACAATGCCCCATTATTCAAAAACTGGCTCTTTTAGTCTAAATTCAAGATGCAGCTGTGTCAGGCTTCTCTAAACCAGATGATTGAAAAGCAGGGAAGACAGAGGCAGGATTTCGACTGGCAGATACGACAATTTGCGAGAGAGATGAAGAGAGTGAAGACACCTTAGATGCTGGAGTATTTATGGTATTCAAAATGGCTCCTTCTGGGCTAACCAATAATTTTTTGACAGATGTGTCCAAATGAAATACTGAAGTGTTACTTGGCAGTGGAGTATTACTGGAGCAAATGGCAGAAACCAAAGAAGTTTTAGCCAAAAGAGTAGCTGGAGGAGACTTAATTACTGAAGTCAATGATACTGTTGGTGCAGGAGGTGGAACAGAAACTTTAGCAGTTGTGTTTACAATTTGTGGTGTTGTATGCACTGTGGGTAGAGAACTTGTATTTCCAAAAGAGTTTACAATTTTCGTAGAGCTTTTCATAGAATGTTTTGTAGGTTGCCCACTTAAAGAATTATTTGATGCTAGTGTGATCTTCTGGGCAGGGTTATCTACTGGTATAGGCTGAATGCCTTGGCTGCTGTTAAGAACTAAGGGAGGTCCATATTTTGGGTTAGTAGATATAAGGAGAACATGACTGCCAGCTCCAAGACCTTGTGGTGGAACAATAAACCGGGTTCCATTAATCATGATCTGAGTACCAGGTGCCAAAGGTGTACTGGTGTTGATGACTATTTTCTGCTGAATACAAGGTTCACTGAACTGACTCCCTACTAGACTAGTTACATTTGATGGTGTTGTAGAAGTGTGAATGGCAGAGCCACCCGGAGCAGAACTGTAACTAGGTGTTGATTTTACTAAAGCAGGGGGCATTTGCTGGTTTGGCAGAGAAGCTAAATTGGAAATATTAATTATTTTACCTGGACTTGGTGAAAGGGATGACAATTCAGTTTGAGGTTTATTTGCGTTTACATTTGTTGGCACTGTAGTTGAAATCCCTGGTGACTGAAACTGGAGAGAAGTCCGACATTGTCTTTTAGAAAGAGAACACGTGGCTCCTGGTACTGTTGCTGAATGTTGAACTGTGTTGACTATTTTAGGGGATGCAGTCACAGGTGTAGGTAAGGCAACAGTAACAGGGATCTGCAAAGCTGATGTTAAACATTTAGGAGACACTGTTGGTTGTGTAGCTGAAATCAGAACAGATGATGAAAGATGTCCTGTTTTCACAGTTGATATAGCCACAGTGTTTCCGAGATTTGACGTGCAAAGTCTATTTGACAAAATAGGCATAATTCTTGAAGAGGTATCATTTCCACTGACTAAAACAGGAGATTGTGTCCCAACTGAAGCAAAGGTTGAGGTCACTGAAAGGGAACCCAAAGATACGTTTGCTCCTGTTACCGAAAACATGTTTACTGCTCTTGTGGCAGAAACCACTGATTCATTAACAGGAGTAATATTTTGACTCACGAAATTTGAGCTTACTGGAATTGAATTACCACTTGTTGACAATGGCAAAATATAGCCCTTGCTACTCTTGTCTTCTCCTTTTGGGATTACATTTTGCAATATGTTAATTGGTGGTATAGCTGGTACACTGCCTGAAGTATTTACAATTGCTTGACCTATGTTTAACCCAATTTTCACATCTTTTATCTGAGACACAGTTGGTGATGAATTTATTTTTATTGGTGCTCCCACTGTAGATGGAATCAGTACTATTTGGGGTTGCTCTGGAGTCTTAACATACATTTTATTCAACGAGGGAGGAAGAGTTTGTTTTAATGATTCTGCAACAATAGTTGGGGTTGAAGTGCCACTGGGAACTGGAGCATTAATAAAAACTAATTTCTGGGCAGAAACACCAGTAGATGTTGGTGCAGGTGTCACATTAACTGCAGTTCCATTGCCAGAAGAAAGAATAGATGGAGCTGATACCAGCATAAGTTTCTGAACTGGAGTCCCACTGGTCATATCTCCATTTGTTGCTACTGTTGCTTCTGATCTTGTAACAGGGTAGCTTTTTGTGATATAATCTACTTGTTGCTGTTTAGTTGGAGTATGAATAACATTTGCATTGTTTTGTCCAAAATTTCCTGTTGATATGCTAATTACACTTACTGAACTACTTGTTGTTGATGGTAGCAGAGTGCTAGAAGAAACAGAGGACTTCAAGGGAGAAGGAGGCATGTGAGAAGTTTTATCTATCATGTGGCCCAAATTACCACTGCTAGCGGGGTGACCTAATGTAAGTTTGAGATTTTTCCCTATGGATGGATTAAAACTAGCTGGAATGGAAACAGAAGTCGGTGTTTGGCCATAAGGTGGGAAACTTGATGTAGTAGTCGTTCCAGCTATTGGTGAAAATGCAGATGATGATGAAGTTGTTGATTTTGGCATTAGAAATGCCTGAAGCTGAGGAGCAAAAGTGAAAACTGAACTTGAAGATAAAGTGTTGGGTGAATTTTGATCTGGATTGGTCTGTACTTTTACAACTCCAGTGTTCCCACCTCGTGTCCTAACAAGAATTGACTGTGAATCTCTTATACACACAGTTTTTAGTTCTTGCTTAGTTTCAGAAGAATCAGCAGGTTGTTGTGCAAAACAGTTGAGGGAACTACCAGGATTTGTAGATCCGTTTAGTGTTGGTGCTGATAACAGACGCTGACTTGTTAAGGAAATGGTAGATGAAGCATTGGGCACGGGGAATGTGGCTGCTGAAACTGCATTCTTGACTTTTCCTGCTTCACTCTGGCTAGTCTTAACTGGTGGTGCCAATAAATTACTAACAGAGGTTACAGATGACAAAGGCTGTGGTCTAGCACTACTCACATTTGATAAAGGTGTAATCGTCTTGTTGAAAACTGTACTAGGTAGTTGGGTAGAAATAGTTCCTGTTGGGTTGACAAGAACTGATGCTAAAGAAGAGTTTACATTTGTTGTCTGTGGGAAAGAAGAACAATGTTGTTCTGTACCTTTTTGTTGAAGTGGCGGTGTTTCTTTTGCAACTGCTTTCCCTTCTTTATGCTGAATCACGAAATTCTTAGGCAGAATAAGAACCTGTTGCATGATTTTTTCTCCTGTTTTAGGATCCACCACAGGTTGCATCTGGATCTTTACAGAGCTATTGTGAAGATCTATTGGCAACCACTGGCCACAGGGCATCTTATATACCATCTGTAAAGGACCTTTTGTACTGGTGTGGCAGCTCAATGCTGGCTTTATGGAGTTTGCTTCGGGAGAAGATATAACTAGCTTTTCCACAGCAGGAACATTTCTACCTGTGGAAGGGGGCAGTTGATTTGTTAAGGTCACTTTGTTCCCAATATTCTTTGCAAGCAAGGCCTGAATAGGTTTGGTCCCTTTTTGGAGAGTCGACACTGGTACTGAATCCAATGAGGCAAATGACTCTTGAAATGATGGCTCCGTATGCTTTGATTCATTCAAACTGTCAATTTGCATATCACTTTCTAAATTCTCAGCTGTTGTATCATTTGTGCTTAACTTTGCTTTCTTCCTTGGGGAAAGCTCTTTTGTGCTATCATCCAGATAACTAGTTTGTTTGGACTGTCGTTTAAATGTCTTAAGCAGTGTTTTCGGTACATCTTTAGAAGGCAATTCTTTTTTCATCTGCTTGCTTCTGGCCATAGGAAAATCTATTTCTGACAATTTCATATCATCTGAAAATTATAAAAACAAGCATGTTGTTTATATAAAACAGCAACTGAATAGCAGTAACACCAATCATAAAAAAAAGTCAATCTTTGAGCTGGCAATTTATTAAGAAGTCTACTGCAGGATGATTCGAAAGCCTCAGCACCACTGATGGAGATAAAGGTAAGATGACCTTTGACATGGATATCATAACCATGACCAAGAATAACCTATTATTGAGAAAATTATTTTTGGTCAAATCCTACTAATTCTGCTGCCAATGTAAGTTTAAAACTTCTTTTCTTTTCTTTTCTTTGTTTTTAAGGGACCAGGTCTCGCTATGTTGCCCAGGCTGGACTTGAACTCCTGGGCTCAAGTGATCCTCCTGCCTCAGCTGGGACTATAGATATGCACCACCATGTCTGGCTTAATTTTTATCTTTTAAAGAGATATTCAAGCCAACAATTAGGGCTCAGAATTTAATTGGGGAAGGAATCTAGTCTAGTTCTCTTCCTCTAGAAAGGGAAACCCTGATACCAAAGAGAGATAGTTCTCCAGTTTATTCTATTTTTAGAAACTCTAAAAAGAAATTTCCAGCTCTTTCTGATGTTTATCTTTACAGTAAAACAACTATGTCATATCTGGTCAACCTGGGTCAATAAGAAGTACCCTTACAATTCAGTGAAGATATGGAAAACAACATTTCTAACCACAAACTTTCATACTAATCTCTTACATAATTAAAGTCATTAAACTAGATTTATAGACTATAATCTGATGAGTTGAAATGAATTACAGGTAATCTAATCCAGACTCCTATCCTTATCAGAATGATGTGTTTGTTTATTCTGGTCTCATTAGGCCATCAACCTTGGTCATTCCTCATAAAAAAAAATCTTCAGAATATTAGGGACTTCTCAAATTCTGTTTAAAACAAACTTTAGAAATAGTGCTTCAGAAACAGTAATAATAAAAAGAAGAGAATGAACCAATTCAAAGGGATTATAGATCAAAGATGCACAACCTGTAATGAGTAATGACATGTCTATAATTTGGAGTCAGGCACTGGGTCCAGAAACTCTAGAAATATAATAATGACTCCCAAGAAACTTACAAGTACATGGACAGTACTTCTTCAAAACACACCAAATTTTCCCGATTAATATATTTCATTGACCAGATTATCTTTTGCCTTCATAGCAAAAAAACCTTCTCTTTGGGCATTTAGGGTTGATTTAAAAAAAGTTTTAATGTCTACCTGAATCAAAGTGATCTTTCTCCAGGATATCTAGAGGTTCTGTTGAGTCTATAGACTTAGTGATTTCTCCTTTAGGAGAGTCTTTTTCCAGATCTCCTTCACCTTCTTCAGTAGTCCATAGTTCTCTAGTAAATTTATCATGATCAGGTTGTCTTCTGAAGTCATCATAGTCTCTCTTTAGACGGCTCCTGAAATAACAAATAATACATATGTATTAAATTTTTAAAATCTAAACTAATTTTTAACATTTTAAACTATATATTGAAATATTTTCAATTAAGTCACTACAAATTGTGTTTTAATCTTAAGTGTGTCTAAGATGCTTAGTTCAGTCTTGCCAATGATTAATTGCTCAAGAAGACAAAACCTAGGGTGTAGTCATAAATTTAAAAACATCATACTGCAAATTTTAGAATAAAGTGTTTAAACATACCACCTGTTTGTCTTTCTAAAGGCTGCTCTTAGACCTATTAAATGAGAGAAAGGTAATTTTTTTCCTAGCTGTATTGACAGAAAGATTTAAGATAGCATTAAAATCACTGATTATAATAATATTTAAAAGGTCATTTAAAAAAAGTTAATCAAGAAATTCTAAACAACAGTATCTATTACTGTGACTATTATACAGAAAGGAACAAACAAACAAATCCATC
>NW_012148252.1:3144990-3164600 GCF_000956105.1 Propithecus coquereli | reverse complement strand
TGGCGTTATTTGTGAAGACACTTGATCACTGTCGTTAACTCACATTTTATTGTTGTAGTTATGAGATGGATTTAAATATTAATATTTGGAAGATAGAACGGTGTCAGTCCTTTAAGAAGTCAAGGTGAATTATACAAGGTGAAGAGATCTTGAGTGAGCTTCCCTTGTTGTGAAGTTATCTAATCTCTATAAGTGACTCACTTCTCATCAGTAAAATAGTCTGTATTTCCCAAGATGTTTATGAATTTCTTTAATGGGTTTGGAGGGCACAGCATGGTGCCTGGCCTGTGGTAGGTGCTCCATCTCTATAAATGTTAGCAATGAAGTATTGGTATTATTTAAAAGGTCATTTAAAAAAATTTAATCAAGAAATTCTAAACAACAGTATCTATTACTGTGACTATTATACAGAAAGGAACAAACAAACAAATCCATCATTTAATCCTAGAAGTAATCTTATCTAAACCTTTCGTCTTACTAGACATATTTTTTTTATTAAGCCTAGGGAAACAAAGCCTAAAAGTAATCTAACCTTCACAGATTTTTTTATATAAAAACATAATAGCTGTATTTCTGAGAAACTATGGAGAGATAGAAACATGGTATTTTACAGATCCTTTATAATTACTTTTGCCTTCAACTAAATTCTCTACTTTACCCTCAAACTTTACCCTTAGTTTCTTTTTTGTTTGTTTAAAAAATACATCTGAATATATGCTCTCCAAATTATTTTTGTTACAAATTCTTATTTGTGCATATTAGATTTTAAGTTCTACTTATGTCACTTACTAGTCATAAGACTTTGGGAAAATTCCTTACCTTGCTAAGTATCAGTTTACTTATTTGTATGATGGGAATAATAATAGTACTTACTTCATAGTATGTGTGGCACATAAATATTCTATAAATGTTAGTTAATAAATACTCTCAATTTATTTATGTTTTAAATTATTCCTTAAGGTTTTTTTATGGAGCAGTGAGGGCTGTACAATACTAGAATGGGTTACCAAATGATCATTATAAAATGAATTTCCCATTCAATTTGTAAGATTGGAATGAAAAAATATCTATGTGGGGATAGTATGAAGTTCTCCTCCCTTCTTACTCTCAGTTATCTTAGCCTCAGCTAATGACTTTGCTTCTTATTTCATGAAAAACGAAAGCAATCAGAAGAGAACTTTCACATGCTTACACCGCATCTGCAACTTACCTTAATTTGTACTCATACTCTCCTTCTCCTTCCCTAAGCTAATACCTCTACTTAAATGCATCCTCTCTTGCCTAATGAAGGACAACACTCTACCAAATGTCCCTTCCTTTGCCTAAATCCATTTTTTGTCTATTAGATTATGTCCATCAGTATACAAACATGTTATTTCTCCCATTAATAAAAACTAACAACAACAAATACCAAAACACTCTCTCTTAACTCCAGCTTATCCTTCCAGGTACTGTCCCATTGCTCTATTCCACTTTACAGCAAAACTCCATGAAAGATGACTCTTCAGTTCCTCTTTCCTAATTCTCTTGAACAGACTCCTAAGACTTTTACTCATGTTTCTACCAATACAGCTCGCCAAAGTCACTAATGATCTTCGTGTTGCCAAATTAAATAATGAACTCTTATTCATCATCTTCCTCAACCCATCATGAGCAGCCCTCCTTTTTGAAATGTTTTCTTTACCTGGTTTCCAAGATATCATTTTTCCTTTCTTAGCCTCCTAGCTTACTGAACACTCTTTCGAAGTCTCTTCTGCTAAGTCCTACTCATTTTGACCACCTCCATGTGTTGGAAAATCCAATGTTCAGTTCTCTTTTTTTTCTATGTTCACATACTGGGTGATTTCTACCAGTCTCATGGCTTTAAAAATAATCAATATGCTGACAACTCCCAAATTTGCACTTCCAGTCTGGTTGATTCCCTTGAACTCAGCCTCATATATTGAACTGCCTACTAATGACACCAGTTAGATCTCTAAAAATCATATCAAACTTGAAATGTTGAAATCCAAACTCTCCAATTCCCCACTACTTCCCAAATCTGCTACTCCTTCAGTTTCCCCTATCTCAGTTAATGGCAATTCCATGATTCCAGTTGTTTAGACCAAAAATACTGGGTATCATCTTTTTTACTCTTTACTTTCTCTCATATCCCATATCTAATCCTTAAATTTTGCCAATCCTACTTCAAGACAGATCCAGAATTCAACCACTCCTTGGCATCTGCACTGCTACTATCCTGGTTCAAGGCGCTACAATTTTTCTCCTGTATCACTGTTCTAGTGTAATTAGTTTCCCTCCTTTCGTCTTTGTCCCATTACACTAATCTCAACATAGCAGCTACAGTAACTGCTTTAAAACATAAGTCAGATCATGTCCCTTCTCTGCTTAGAACCATTCAGTGGCTTCTCATCTCACTCAGTGTAAAAACTCACCATTAAAGACTTACAGGATCTGGCTACCTTCCCCATTACTTTTCTTACTCTTGTCTCTTACCATCTTCTTCACTCATTCTGCTCTGGTTATATTTGCCTCTTTGCATTTGAAACCTCAAAATGCCAAACATGCTTCCAACCTTACGGCTTTTGTACCTTCTATTCCCTCTGCTTTTCCCTCAGATATCCACATGGCTCTCTCCTTCATCTCCTTCAGGTCTCTGTTCAAACATCAACTCATCAGGGAAACTTTCCCTGACATCTTGGTGAGAATAACCTTCATTCTGTCCAAACCAGCCTTTTCTTATCCCTCTCACACTGCATTATTTTTCTTCACAGCACTTTTCACCATCTGATACTTGAGTTTGTCTGTTTCTTCCACTAGAATGTATGTCACAGAGTCGGAGTTTTGTTTAAACATTATTTTCTCTGGGCTTAGGAATTGCCTTGCATACTTGTTGGCACTCTGAATTACAAATGAATGAAAAAACCACTAAATGATTCTAGGACATCTTCCTCAAATCATAAATTAAGGACCATAAAATAAGTAAAACAGATCATAAAGCTTGAAGTACCTGTTTCTTTGGAAAGCCTTCATTAATTTTGGTTCCCATGGCAGCAATTCATTTAAAAGACGTATCAATGTACTATGCAATTCTTTTACAGCTTGCCTCCGATGATACCATTTGCCCTAAAAAGACAATTTTTAAAGTAAATCCCTTAGATTTAATCTAAAAGTCAATATCAAGCCTTATTTTCTGATTAAAAAACAAAATCAAGATGCCAATAACCCAACAAAAACATATTTCTTCTTCAGAAGCTTGCAGAAAGGGGGAAAATATCCTGTAATAAATCTTATTCTATATGTTTAACAATTCTAAATTCTGCCAGAGAAATATGAAACCCCTTTCATTCAACTGGGAGACAAAAATTCAAAAAAATTTTTTAATTACATCAATTGTGTTTTAATAAATGATTTGCTAAATATAGGTCATGATACAAGCATTTATATAAATTCATTAAATAAGTAAATAATATGGGTCATATCAGTAAAGTTTTCGTAATTTTCCCAAAAAGGGAGAAAAAGGGCAGAAAAGCTAGGTTTGTTATACCTAAAAGCAATCTTCTTAACAAACCTCCTTAGGATATTTTATATTTATTTTATTTTAAAATGTTCCTAGCACAGAAAAGCAACCAAAGCAGTCACTGTTTTCAATACTATAATGCTACACTAAGAGTTAATAATTACGGATGCGCCCTCAATTTGCTAAGTATTACCCTAGGTATTTAACACACACACACTCCTATATATCTGTATCTAGAAACAGTTCTAACATTTATGAAAATCCTTCTGGGGTATCTACATTGTTATGTTCACTTTACAAAGGATGAAACTACAGCTTAGAGAGATTAAAGACTTGGTTAAGGTCCTGTGACCTAAACCCACATCTGCTTGATTTGTGAAGTCCAAGTTGTTAGAACTACGTCACTACCTCCTAAGAACTGCATCACGTATGTTCAATCTGACATAGGCTATGAACACCTCTACCAAACACACACCTTACCAGTATACATAAAATTATTTGAATAATATAGGAACAAATTTATAGCAGTGAAGCCAATCCCCACTCCTCGACACTGTTAGTGTACACCTATCATTATCATCTGTTATATAACCATGTTGTATTTTTTTGTACTAGCTTTGAGATATAAATCACATACCATACAATCCATGTGTTTTATTTCTAACAAAGATACACAACTATATATGTTATGGATCACATTTAACATGAATAAAATTAGACTTTACGCTATAGCAGTTGTTAAGTCGGACAATTTGCATATACATAGAACATTAAGGCAGAAAAATTACCACTATCTAGAAAATTATAAACATGTGCATAAATTTTCCAAATATATTTAATATATATATACACCTTCAACATTTAAGTCATGGAAATTTTAGTCACATATAAACCTAAATGATTAATAGTACAGTTTTACAAAAAAAAAATTTGTGCTTTAAACAGAATATTTATGCACATAAAAAAAGACAGTTATATTTCTACCTCTGAGGTTTTTATATTTTAGAAGGGGAAAGTAGAAAGATGTGGGATTATATGTGTATGCACACATAATGAATATGGAACATAGGCTCAACCACTAATTTTTGTCTTTTTAGTGGTATGACAAATCATAGTATTAAGAAAAAAAATCCCAAGAAAAGTAATTTTTACTTCATGTAATATATTTACATAGGCCTCTTTAGTATTAAATGTGTTCTAAAAGTACACACAGGATCCAAGTTAACAATGATTTAGACCTTAAAAGTTTATTTTTCTCAAAGAAATGTTATAAGATAGGATAAAGTTCTTATTCTAACCCATGAAAACAAAACTATTAAACTGATAACAAAAAAACTGAACAAGAAATGACTTTTATCTAGGGAAAGTGAAATGGAAGAAGATGAAAAGGCAGATGACAGCTACCTTAAATCCTCTGTGGAATGAGGTAGGGTTGTTTCAATAAAAACCAGAAAGTACGTAGATTTTTCCCTTTAATAAGACATGGAAACATTTTTTTTCTACTTCCCAACTACTATTTGGCTCACAAATGAAATGGTAAGAGCGGAAATAAATTTTTCCTAAGCTAAAGAGAAAAGAAAGAAGGTATTAGGAATGAAGGTAGGGAGAAAATGCTTTGTAGTAGAAGTAACCGGAAAACCGTTCAAAGACTAAGGAGCAACAGGCATGCTGAAGTCCTCACTGGGGGTTACAAGGAGAACTTTGACAGCTGCAAAGTTAACCTGAGCAGTATGGTTGCTGTCTGGATTAGCATGTAGTGATGGGGTGGGGGATGCAGAAGGACTAGTAGCAGTAGTATAGGACAGAAGACCTCAGTCTAGGTAGATGAGGTACAGGAAGGGGAGATTGTGTAGCTAGATACTGTTATTTCGAGACACTTGTCAGCTGTATTTGTGTCTCTGCTAAATTAAAATGTTAATTTTTGTAGATGAGAGTTTAAAAAGGATTATAAAGTTTTTATCTTTTTATTTTGATTACTAATTTTTCATTAATCCAACATGGAGAAATATATTACTGAACTAGCAGACTATATGCAAGGAAACAAACTCAAATATCAGAGAATAAATTTCTAACTTTCATATAACTCTATCTTACCCACTAATCTGTTTTAAAATGTCTATGGCCTTTTAACTTTATGTATGTTTTGTGGGCTTTTTCCCTTTCCTTATTATGATGCATTTTCGCTTTGGGGTAGTGGTGGTATGGTATTTCATTTATAATTTGAAAATGCATATTTAATCATTCTGTATTTAGAAAAAGACTAAAAAGTTTATTATTTTCATAACACAAATTATAGGAAAGTAATGACTCATAAAATGTTTTGCCTAGAAGATATACATAAAGAATACAATGACCTCAACAAAGGGCACCCCTATGATCTGCCATGGGGTATGTGAGTCTAGTTTTTATGTTGATTAAAGGGGGCATAGGTTTAAAAAAGTTGAGAATTACTGCTCTGGGATCGGTATTTGTAAGGTGCTTTAGTCACCGAAAGTAAAAGGGAAACTGATAGTGCTTGTTTCATATATCATCTTCTTTGATCAAAACATACTTAAAACCTAAATGGAATTAAAATAATTGTCCCTTTCTCCTTAGTGGTGGTCTCAGACTTTAACAGTATACAATGGAACTAATGTAAAGAGAAGACAAGTTATAAATTTTTTAAAAGAAATTAGAGATGGTAACAATCTGCCTTGGGTCTAATATGAAATCTATTCAAAAATCAAAACAAATGTTTATTAAACTTTAAATTAGATCATTAACTAAAAGCTAGTAATAACTTTTCTGCCTGATCAACTTTATTTATATACACAGATAAGGGAAATACCAAGAACAATTATCATGTTTCTTCTAGGATGAAATTATTAAAGAAAATTGTCTAAAGTTACACAGGGAAGTACAGGTAGTCTTCCATATCTGTGGGTTCTGCAAACATGTATTCAGCCAATCATGGATTGAAAATATTTGGGGGGAAAAAAACGAATGGTTGCATCTATACTGAATACATAGAGTTCTTTTTTCTTGTCATTATTCACTAGACAATACAGTATAATAATTATTTATATCACATTTAAATTGTATTAGGTATTACGAGTAACGTAGAGATGATTTAAGGTATACAGGAGGATGTGTGCAGGTTCTATGCAAATGCTACACCATTTTATGTAAGGCATTTGAACATCTGTGGATTTTGGTATTGATGGAGGTGGGGGTGGAGGGGTCCTGGAACCAATCCCCTACAGATACCGAGAGACAACTCTACTTTTAAATAGAAGTAGACGTTAGAATTCTGTATCTCTCAAATGGTAAAATCTACTCTCCTTTCACTACACAATGTTGTCTCTCTTGGTCCTCAAATAGATAATTCCTAAAAAACTAAATTATATTCTGTAAGTACCTATATTTACATGTAGGTATCTCTGTAATGCAAGAATTAAAATCTAAAATTTATTTTGTTAATTTTAAAAATTACAATAATTAAAATTATAGTGACCTAAAGTTTAAAAGTGAATTAAAACAAAAGTAAAACAGTGAATTCCTCTATTTTCAAACAGAGAATGCAGATGTAATAAAAATCAGAAAGGCTCTTACAATCTTTACCCCCAATGATTAATACAGAATCAAAGATAATGACAGCAAGTAGCTGGTTTAGTAAAAGATCATTTGTGAAACAGTTCTATAACTTCCTCTAATAAAAATATATTTAATAAGCTTTATACATATAATTTTAGTCCTCACTTTATAAACAGGTATGTGAATATGGGGATAAATTAACTGTTTTCAATGTTAGAATTCTCATTATTTTCAGGGATAAAAAATATTTTCTAAGAGAATCCTAATGCATTATGTGAACTTAATAATTCAAATATTTATGGAAGATCACTTTAAAAGAGGAGAATAATATTTTTCTTTTATGAATCTACTATAAAGTTTAACATAAAGTATGAATTTCAAGCATGCACCATGGAACCAAAGGCATATAGTATAGTCTAAATTTGAAGCTTACCTTTCATTGCTTTCTCATCCAATGTCCACTGCAGCTGCAGATTGCCAGCTCCCTTTCCATGAGATGCCCCAACTACCAAACAGTGGAAGTTTTATAACTTCATAGGGATTACTACAAAAAGGAGCTGGTCTATGGTCACAAGATAAGTCCTTTACTATATTATGCAGTTTTATAAGTTTTTGAGTGCAGTATATTAATAACTTAAGGAATTACAAAGGAAATGAAACTTTAAAAAAACTTACAAAACTACACAATATTGAAAAAGAAAAAAGGCTTTGTATCTCTGTGTGTGTGAAATGAGTAGGGGAGGGAAACTTACCTTACAACTAAAGAACAACTCCATTCTGCTGCAGTAATCTGGGTTGGGTATGACAGCACCAGCATAATGCTGGCTGGGGTGTTGGAAGGAGAGGGAGTTGGCAATCTACTGATGCTGGGGACATTGGACACCTAAAAGGAAAAAAAAGAGGAAAATAAATAAATTGTAGATTTATTAAATGTCTCATCACCATGGATATATTTTGCACATTTTAATAAATTTAGATGCTCTGTATGTTAAACTTAGGTGAAAGTCACTTGTTTATACAAGCCATTAAGTTACTTACATAGATTTTCTTGTAATGTTTTATCTAAACAAAAAAAGGATCAGCAGTCACATGAAGAAAAATTAAAATTATATAAAAATACAATAATGCTTTTTTAAATTGAGAAGGCACTGTGGAGATGATAAAACCATTTTTATTAAAAAGAACAGTACAAAAACATGATGTATATAATCAAAGTATGAATACTACTTTTCTGTATGTTTTTATTTACAAATAGGTTGTTAGATCATAGAAACATGGATCACAAAACAAAATATTTTTTGTTTCAGGCTTTGTTCTTGTCACAGACATAAATTCTATGTTTGAAAAGGAATTAAATATTCATATATTATGCTTTTCAAATAAAATGCAAATACCTTTTAGAAAAGCCAAGTGGATCCCTACACAAACATGTCTTATTTAAGAGTCTCATGTTCTACCGACTGAGCCAGTCAGGCACTAAAGATGTCTCATTTAAAATCACTAGCAATATCCAAAAGTAGTTTTCGTATAATCTAAACCCATATGTATAAAAACATAGCACAAATAAAATTAATTGCAATTAAGTATTTTAATAAACTAATTATTTGGCATTCTCCTTAGTCTATGTACTATTAAATGAAAAGGTAATACTACATTCAATAAGTATTCACTTTTCTTTCTTATTGCTTACCTAGACAAACTACTACCATAGTCACATATTTCTGCATATTCACAGTTTTGGGAGTAAAACATTGCATTGATCTTGTTGGCATACAGTCTCTTAAAAAAGTGTTAGTTTGAGGCCGGGTATGGTGGCTCACGCCTGTAATCCTAGCACTCTGGGAGGCCGAGGTGGGAGGATTGCTTGAGCTCAGGAGTTCGAGACCAGCCTGAGCAAGAGCGAGACCCCATCTCTACTAAAAATAGAAAGAAATTAGCCGGACAACTGAAAACATATATATAGAGAAAAATTAGCCGGGCATGGTGGCGCATGCTTGTAGTCCCAGCTACTTGGAAGGCGGAGGCAGTAGGATCACTTGAGCCCAGGAGTTTGAGGTTGCTGTGAGCTAGGCTGATGCCAGGGCACTCTAGCCCGGGCAACAGAGTGAGACTCTGTCTCAAAAAAAAAAAAGTGCTAGTTTGACAGTATTGTAAAATGTCTGCATATTAATATGAAAAAAGTTAAAAAGTATTTTAAAAGTGCCAGAAGCTCTGTGAACTATTAATATCATATGCTATTATTTTCTCTTAAGATACTCTCACCAATTTTCACTTGACTAACTTAATAGGAAAAGAAAGCATCTGTACTTTATTTTAAAGGCATCCCACACTGAATACATTGAATATTATATACAACATTTACATAATATTTCTAAGTTACCGTTTAAATAGAAAATATGGAAGCAAACAACTACAGTAATGATGTAACACTGCAAGTTGCTGTGTCTTCTGACTTTGTAGAGAAGGAAAAACTTGGCAGCAGGTCACATTCCTATTGAGGTAGTTCATTATCACTGGGGAAGAAAATCTAACAATGTACAGTTAACAGATGATATGCTACCATTTTCATTTACAAAGAAGAATGAACCCTGGATGGCAAATTAACCATGACTGACTAACTGAATTTGATTGTTTTCAGTGAAATAATGGTAGCAAACGAGTTGATAAAATTTTATCAAATCTATACATGCTATCAGAAAGGCAGGTTCTCCAGCAATTCATGGCACAATCTAAATGAC
Organism: Propithecus coquereli; assembly: GCF_000956105.1. NCBI lineage: Eukaryota > Metazoa > Chordata > Mammalia > Primates > Indriidae > Propithecus > Propithecus coquereli. The sequence continues at coordinate 3,154,769 of NW_012148252.1, read as the reverse complement.
TAAGTAACACTGTTTATTTGGCATCACAGGGGCATAAAAAGTTCCACCTAAGTGAAATTAAGGTTGGAAATATCTTAAAAGCAGGTCCTATTTATTTTTATTTTTTCATACTCTATCACAATGCCTAATACAAAAAGAGGCCCACAATATGTATTCAACTATTAACACATTGACTGGCACACTAGAAAAAAATTTTTTTTCCTTGGGGCCACAGTGTTTTATTATGAAAACAGAATAAAAACTTAGAAAACAAAACAATCCTTCCTAATTTAATAAAAAATTTGTTATTTTTTGTTGTTTTCTGTGCATGAGTTATATACAACTTGTAAAATAGTCCTCGTGGCTCCCAAGGTGAAGAGACATGAGTTATATGTGCTTCATGAGGCCCTGGGCTCAAAACTAGCATGAGTTAAAAACAACTCACATGGCAGTTAATGTGTTAATATATAAGTAAATTTCTCAGATAACTGACATTTCCTCCTTAGGTGCAAAAGTTTTCCTCTTTAGATTAAAAAAAATTAAGAAATGTTCTTAAAATATAAGTCTTTCAGATTTTCTGACAACACAATGAATACAGTTTAACTCCTAAGACCTGGGTCATCATTATGAACCAGTTATTGTGTTATGTTTTTATACAGTGACTATTAGGCACCTCTGAGGTTTCTAGGTGTATTACCTATATTCTTATATTAAAGCTATTGATTATTATACTTTTAGACTCCTAAGATTTGCTTTTTTAAGTTTTTTTCAATTGTCTTTTTAAAATTTATTAGTGTCTCAATTTATTAGTGCTGTCAATAAATGTGCCTTAACTGTTTCTTGTTCTAATTAAAAGCAGCTGCTACTACTTGTTACATTAAAAGAAATTGGTCCCCATAAAGCCTTTTTCCATTTTAAAGTACTGGAGCATCCACATGTGGACTCTGTGCCCTCTATTTAGGCTCCTTTTTGCTTTTTGCTGGATTCTGAGTAACTTTTCCTTCAATATATAATGTATCATTTTCTTCCCTTTTTTCTACAGAGTCTGGTGAAACAGTGGGAAAATTTTATTAAGGTTCAGTTCTCTCAAGTTTTTCATGATATTATTTCCCAATTCATAAAAGGCACTGAACTAAGGTCTTTCCAAAGATTTTCATATCTTCTGTAATATAAAAATCCAGAATTATGTGAAGCTCATGTTTTGGCCTTACCCCCTCCCCCCAATAGATTTAAACTCAATTTTCCAGAACAGTGGAAGATAATAAAGTTAACTGTTAAACAGAAGATTTTACAAATTTATTGGGACTTTGAAACACATGTGACATTTAAATTGTTACTTACATTCGAATAATATGTGTGGTAAGTATTTCAAAAAGGTTTAAAGCAAATTATAAAAGCCACACTATGAAGCTCTGACTATGGGAAGATCTGTCACCTAATTCAACTCTTCTTGAAGTGTACTCCATGCTGGGAATATACAGCATTAACTCTCTGCCTGATGTAAAAACACCATATAATCTCTCTGCCTTTTCACTGGCGTTTTCATGAAAGTTTCCCTGATGGGATTCAAACTATGCCAGACTGCAGTAAGTAGAAACAGTGAGTACTATTAACAAGGGCTGAAATCTGGTTCTTAGTGGAGCAGAGTAGGATATGATGAGGATAAAAATAATATATTCTCAGATAATTCAGTGACTACAGTTGATTGAAGCTTTGTTTGCCTTACCAGTCATATATGTTCTGGTTGACGTTTCCTGTCATCTAGCTTTCCTTTCTATGATTTTGAACGTGTCAGTTAACATTCGATTCTTCATAAAACCCATGTTATTTGCCCTTCCACTCTACTCCCAAACAACATATAGACATGTAACTAAGGGATGTGAGCAAGTATCTAACGTGTCTGGTGACTTCTAAATAAACATAACTTAAAAATAAAGATTAAATTTTTTATGAAAGGACAATAGCCCAATCAACCCTGATTAAAATTAAAAATTTATCCCGGGGGTTGAGGATAAAATCTTAAGCTCTTTAAGTGAATTCCTTGAATACAGGAACTTGGTTTTAATCTTTGGATCCCTACCAAGTTCCTGGTAATATACATAGCATACAGAAGACATTTAGGAAACATTTACCTGATGAATAAGACTAATATTCATAACTAAGGTAAGAAAACTTATTTTATCTGTTTTTCAGCATTTCCAAAAGGTCATGTTAATTTTTAAAAGCTTTAAATATAACTAAAGATAAATTGATTTTCCTCCCACAGCTGAAACAGTTTTCAGTTTTGTTAACTATTAACTTGTTTACCAGAAGATCTAGAATTAAAAAACACATTATACACAATGATGTAATTGTTAAAGCCTTAACTAAAACTAATTTTAAGAACAATGTGAAATTATTGCAATCATATCTACAACCAAAGCCATTAAATAAAAGTTAATTAGGGCTTAAGGACTTGGAATGTACTTAACGTTTCTTACACTGTAGTAAAGTAGATTTTGAACTTAAACATCTGTCTATAAAATAATATTGATTTGATGCCTCACTACAAGAAAATAGGATATGAAATGAAATGAAAAGAAGAGGGAAAAATCCCATCATCCTTCATTATAATAGAGTAGAATTTCTTTTTGATAGGTGATAGAAAATAAGATTAATGCATAATAATTTCTTTGCCTTCTATCAGGCTTTTACTATAGGCAATTATGTTTTTGGTCCATATAAATACATGTAATACATGTAATAAGTGAAGTTTTGGAAATGATGTGACAATATTTTTCCATTTCCCTATGTATCATTCCTTACTATACTTCACTTGAAGAATATATCACATTTTATTTCTAAAAATGAATAAAGAAAATATATATACAACCATGTTGTTTGTAGTTTCCTCATTTCCCATACTAAAGAAGGTAAAAGGTAAATGGTAAACATACTTAGAAGAGGCCACAAATCATAAAGAATTGAAGATAGCTAAGACAAATGTGAAGCTAAGGTCAAGAATCCTTCTTCACTATCTGATGGAATCATGAAGGGTAAAGGCTAACAATGACATTCACAAATCCCATCAAATACAAGTCTGAATTAGAGGTATATGATGTAATAGAATACTCTCAATTATGGGATCTGGTATTATGATTTCATTGATTTCTACCTAACTTTCAAAACATCAACTTGTTTTCTCCCCATAAGTTGGCAACATTATACAGAATGAAAGAATAGAACACTTAGCAAACATAGGCTTATATCAAGGTTTCACAACCTCAGCACAACTGACATTTAGGACTAGATAATTTTTTGCTGTGGGGGAATGTCCTGTACATTATAGGATCATTACAATGTAGGATGTTCAGCAGTATTATTAGCCTCCATCCATTAAATCTCAGTACTACCTCTTCAATTGTGACAATCAAAAATGTCTGCAGACATTGTCAAAAGTCTCCTGGGGAAAGGGGAAGAAAATCAAGCCCTAATAACCACTGGCTTATAAAGAACTCTGTGACCAAAAAATGGGGTATTCCTATCTCTGATCTAAGTTTCTGACTTCTCCAATGTTTGGTCTAGCTAATGTACATTCTTTGGTTAAGTAAGAAAAGTATTATTATTGCATTATGAATTTAATTATTTTAAGAACTTAACAAAGATTAATTTTATCCATTACTTGAAATTCCTTTTTAACATGCTTCTATACATACTCTAATCATTATACACATATTATTTTGTATGTTCTTAAAATTTACCATTTCACAAATATTTCCATGTTGTAACAATGATTTACCAGTATTTCATTTTACTAGCTATATACCACTGTGTTAATATCATTTAGTCAGTCATCTCCCTACTTTGGACATATGGGCTATTTCCAAATTTCTACTATTAGAGGTAGTCTGCTAAACACAACACTGTGTAAATTATTTTTAGGGGATGGGGGGAAGAAATGGGGAGAATAAAAGTTAAATTCCAAATAGCATTACAGGATAAAAAGAGTATAAGCAGTTTTATAGTTTTTCTTACATATAGAATATAAAATTTAGAAATAATTGATACCTGTCTTAAATCTTGCTCAGTGCTGAGGTGCTTATCTGCTAAAAGATGTATCATAAAATATATAGTCTTATATTTAAAATTTTAATTTATCAATATTGATAAGACATTCATTTATGATATACTTCAGATGAAGTTCCTTTTCTTATATATATAGCATCTTTTTGTTGCCAAATTTTCACTTTTCCTTTACCCAATCTCTACACAGATCTTTCCTTATTGAAGACTGAAATTTTTTTGAAAATCTAAACTATGATATGAAGCATATGGAAATTAAGCAGATATGAAGGAAAAAGGGATCATATGAAAACCTTAAACATCTAAGTTTGGCAAAATCTACCAATTTTTATTATTTAGAAAATAATAATGTCTAACAAATTTCAAATACAGTAAGATCAGATAAATTTATCAGTATCTTAGCTCTATCTTTCTGGAAAATAAATTTCCTAGACTAAAAAGGATACTTTTCAAATAATTAAGCAAAATGCAAATTTTATCTTTTAATTAAATCCACAAAAATAAAATGTTGTGATTTCTCCTTTAGATCACTAAAGAATCCTATGATCTAAATAATGATGAGAAAGACAAAATTAAAGGACTTTGTCATTCTATATATTTATTTCAACCAGAGGTCTCAATTTAAATAAATCTCAGGTAGATAATTAAGTATAGCACTGAAAGATCTAAAGGATGTTAAGTCTTATTTGACTAAGCCCCTAAATGTAATGGGTCAACTGAACTAAGTTGAGAAATTTAAGCACTTTTCTCTCTTCACATTATTAACCATAAATGAAATTAGTTGTCCTGCAAGAATGAGCAAACAATTTAGATTTTAAAAGACTGTAAATCTAATACAATGGCAAAACTTCTAGGAGGTTAAAAAACTTTTTAATGTAAACATAAAACTGGTCTAAAAAATAAAGTTTATTAATTAAAAAACAAACAAACAAAAAACTTTTAAGGCCAGGTGCAGTGGCTCACGCCTGTAATCCTGGCACTGTGGGAGGCCGAGGCGGGTGGATCGCTTGAGGTCAGGAGTTCGAGACCAGCCTGAACAAGAGTGAGACCCCGTCTCTACTAAAAAAATAGAAAGAAATTATCTGGACAACTAAAAATATATATATAGAAAAAATTAGTCGGGCATGGTGGCGCATGCCTGTAGTCCCAGCTACTTGGGAGGCTGAGGTAGGAGGACTGCCTGAGCCCAGGAGTTTGAGGTTGCTGTGAGCTAGGCTGACGCCAGGGCACTCTAGCCCGGGCAACAGAGTGAGACTCTGTCTCAAAAAAAAAAAAAAAACAAAAAAAAACTTTTTAAATGGAATATTAACCTAGGTGGGGAAATCGGATCATTCTTCCTCATTCCTTTGGTAGGAAAAACTACCTGGAAAGGCCCTGCAGAGAAGCCTCCTGAAGCAGCTAGGTGTTTATATGAATCCATGTTAAATCTTCTATCATTTGTCATTTCTATCTTTATTAATAACATTTATGACAACCAAATGTTTATAGAGAATATATCTTCTTTGTTATTGGAGCCATTATTGTAGATATGAACATTGATAATGAATAATAGAATTATCTTGACTCTAAATACTATTTTAGCTTTGACAGTGATATCCTCTTATGAAGATCAATATTAATATTTCATTTGTCTGAAAATAGTGAAGGAAGCCAAGAAGACAAGGAATCAGTCAAAATAGCTATCACTATCACCAAGTTCATATACTTCATTATTAAAAGTCCCTTGGGTCCTCACCATGAGCCCAGTTTTCGTAAGTATGGTTACCTGCTTTCTTAATCCACAGTATATCAGCTAGGGCAAGTATATGAAGACACACAAGAAATGACAGGTGACAGACAGCCTGGCAATGAAAAAGAGACAGAACAAAAGCAACAATACAAACAAAATTCTTAAAAATATGCAGCATAAAAGCCCTTTGATGAATGTTTAATTACAGCTACTGATATCAACAGATTTTCAGAGTAACAATGCAATTATTGATATTCATAATGATAACCCTTGAGTCATCAAGAAAGGGTTAAATTATGTTCAGTATAGTACAAGGAAGCAGGCAAGTTTTCCATTAAATGACTAATGAAATCCTTTTCATTAATGGTTCATCATTTCATTAATGGCTGGGCATGATGGCTTATACCTGTAATCCCAGTACTTTGGGAGGCCAAGGCGGGAGGATCACTTGAGCCCAGCAGTTCAAGACCACAGCCTGGGCAACATAGAGAAACCTCATCTCTTTAAAAAAAAAAATTAGCCGGGCATGGTGGAGGACTTGGGAGGCTGAGGTGGGAGCATCTCTTTAAAAAAAAATAGTAATAATAATAATAAAAAATTAGCTGGGTGTGGTGGCATCAGCCTACAGTCCCAGCTACTTAAGAGGCTAAGGCAAGAGGATCGCTTGAGCCCAGGAGTTTGATGTTGCAGTGAGCTATGATAGCACTACTGTACTGCAGTCTGGGCGACAGAGACCCTGTCTCAAAAAATAAACAAACAAATAAATAAATAAAATAAAATAAGAGTTTTAGTATCGAAGGTTTAAGTTTCAGTTGTCTAGAAAATTCAATTAAGCGGAACACCTTATTCCCAAATGATGCCAGACAAATAAACTGGTATTAAATATTAACATAAACATTCAATAAAGTTAATTCCTATAACTTTTATATATTTATCACACTCATTAACTTTTATACAAAATAAGGAATGATACTGCAATGCAAACTTTCACTATTTGTTTTATGCTCTGTAGCCATTTCATTGTTTGAGATAATCCGTTCACATAAACAATCTTTTAGACAGTTTAACTTAAGAGGATATAGCTCATATGTTGGTAATATCAGTAAGATTATCCCTGCTAAGTATAATTCCAAGAATTTCTATTTCTTGAAGAGTGAAAAACATATTTTAAAACTACTAATAATATGCAAATAAACAGAGGGCATGGGTAAGTCAAAAGTTTATAGAGACAAATCTAATCAATTAAACCCTTTACGTAATCTAAAATTTTCTGATATATATGTCCTTAAGGAATATAATGTCAAGTATTTGTAGTTTATTTTTCTTTTACTCTTCTACTTGTTCCTGTGAAGGAAGGCAATATGCTTATACCTCATAACACCAATGGAAGCGAGGTGGATGGCTTTAAAGAAAAATTCTAGGGTGCTGCAAAAGTATTTTTCTCCTGTAATACATGCCATAAGTAAGTATTTAAATAAACTATGCTTAAAACTATCCATTAGAAAACAAATAAAAACTCTAATTTATAATATGGGAATAAATTCAAGTAAGTTATATTTAACTGCAGCATAAAAAAATCAGCAAATTTATTTAACACAATTTTGTTTAGAATAAAATATAACGAACACCTCACTAAAAAGAGCTCCTGCAAAAAACTATAAATAACATTCTGATTTTCAAAAGACTATTCTTTCCTACTAAAGAACAGAATCAGTCCTTTCTGAGCATAAAACATCAAATAAATAAAGACTTTTTGCTGCAGAGAACATATTTTAATATTAATATAAATGTTTATTTGAAGAATATATCACAGCAGTAAATTTTAATACTTGATCTTCCACATCAAGAGACTGCCCACATACCTAAAGTACACATATGAAAACATAAGAGTCTAATAAGGGTCTAAACCATTTTTAATGGAATTATTTCTAAAATGTACAGTTTTCTACATTCTCAGATTATATACTGAATATAATGTTTTCTTGCTAATTGATGACTATCATTATGAACATTACTCTATTTCTTAAATTAAGCAATAATCTCAAGTATATCACACAAGACTTCTGAAATGCTTAAGCCTGTTTTTACTCTCGTGTTAATTAACTCTCGTGTTAATTACAACAGAAGGTTGTAATTTTATGGTATTTTGATCTCCTCCCTTTGGAGTGCTACAAATACATCTTTCCTAACAGTATATAAAATGACTACTACAAATCTGCTGATACCAAACTTGCTGCATCACTAACCGTATTATATACATATTTATATTAACAGGTTATGGGCAAAGACCTAAAAATAGCTTCATGACATTCCTAAGGCATAAAACAAAGGTTTGTTTTTTTTTTTAAATGATGAGACTCATTTTATTCCGTGTTTAAAGCCTTCCTTCTCCATTTATTTATTGGTATGTAATTGTGTTTTAAATTTGTGCATAAGCCCACTATAAATGCCAGTTAAATAGCATTATTGATTTAATAAGTAGCAAAATTGAGTGTTCTACCAAGTATTGGGTGAATAATATAATGCTCTTATACTCTAGTCTCTCGAGAACAAAAAAATTAGAAAATGAAAGTAAAGATTAATAACGAATTTAGAATGCACAGTGGAAGTTAAAAAAAAACTTTCAGCTGATAAAGGTTCTTTAAAAAGTTATATTGTTAAGCACACATACAAATTATCTGGGGCAGGATTAAGAAATTTTCATTTGCTTTTATGTTACACTTAATTAAAATTTTATGTTACTAAGCAATAAACTTCCATTAAAAGCATGATTATTAATTAAGAATATTTGCAAGGTAAGCATTACCCAAAAAACTACCAGTCAGAAAACAACCAGCCAGTGTATTGGGAAGTATCTAAAACTATACCTGATATAAACCAGGTAAACAAAATGAATTTAATTGCCCCTGGCACCATTTTTGTCTACTAAAAATGAAAACTAGACCACACAGGAGAAATAAAAGAAACAATGTTTCTATCTTTCATTGCAAATTTTCATTGTAATCCAGGAGAACAAAATCAAAAAAAAAGGCTTTAGAAAAAAGCAGGAATAAATTTTAATGCTGACAACAATATATAGAACTTTTGGATCAACACCTACCGATTTTTTTCTACTGTTTTCCAGATCTTTGAGTTCATTCTCGATTTTTGTGATTAATTCCCTGAGTTCATCAAGATTAGTGCAAATAAGCTAAAATAAAACACAAAAACACAGCTTGATAACACATAATATAAAACACCCAAAATGTGGTAACAGAAGTTGTTTTAACACACACTGAATTCACCATTATTTTTCTCTGTAATAGTAAAAGGCAAGGAAAGCTCTCAGTTTATATTTTAAAAGATATTTACTTGTTGTGATGTATGAACTTCAGGATTAGTATAAAAGAAGCTGAAATTTCAACATTGGTGGTTTCATCCCACATCCCCACCTCTCAGTTTGCTTTATAATCCAGGTACTTTCTTAACATTAACTTTCAGCCCAGAATGACAAAGATCTGGAAACTCACCCTAGATTTCACAAGTTACTGAATCACCTTTAACAAATGCTTCACCAGGCAGCCTCCTATTCGGTGAAGAAGTGCACCCCTGGAGAACTGTAGTTATACCTTTGTTTGGTTTGCTAACTATACAATTTAACAAACCTTAGTTATTACTGTTGGGATTGCTAGTAACAAAAGATTACAAGTATATGTAATATATTAAAGATTTGGATGAAATTAAGTATACATTCTTAATATGAGCTTATTAGTCTTTAATAAAATCATCTCCACAAATAGTATCTATTTCCTTTCATAATTGTATGGTTCTTTTTATTTCACCTTGATAATGTGGGCAAATGGCCAAAATAATTGATTCTTAGTTATTAATAACTGAACTAGCTTGGTTTAATTACTAAATTTTTAAACAATGAAGTGTCAGCAACAATTAAAAAAATTAGTAACTACAATTTAGTTCTTGTAAAATCATACTGAACTTCTCTAATTAATTCAATATACTTTTTTCCTAA
>NW_012148252.1:3127830-3144821 GCF_000956105.1 Propithecus coquereli | reverse complement strand
ATTATTAATTCACCATTAACTTTTATCAGCCCCATGTTTGTCACATTCATTAATTTCTATGTAAGGGCATCATTTTCCTCAAAGGTGTAATTTATTAGAAAAACAAACAAAACAACAAAAGCAAAAGTGCGTCATAAGATAATTCCTGATGGCTACTGAGTGAGAAAAATAGACAGGGAGCCCCTTAAATTTCCTTTATTAGGTTGAAACATACAAAATCACTGATACACTTTTGATCTACAAAAATGGCAATATGGTTCAACCTAGCAGACTAAGAAAAAATCACAGATATTGTTATAATTAGTGTTAACAATTACCTATTAGAAATATCTATATAAAATTTTAAATTGATAGAACTGATAAAGTAGGGAAAGTATGTACTTAAGTAATCCAAATCAAACAATTTCAGAGTAGAAAACAGTGATGTAATGAGAGAGCGCAGCTTGATGTAAGAAACTACACATTTCAATTTGACAAATCTACTTATGAAAGGGATATTGATGGTCAAGTAGTGGACTGGCCAACCAGGTGTCTCTAGAGCTATATAATTTCTTCAACTTCTATTATATGTATTAAGCCTTTGAACAATGTTGACTCTACAGCAGATTTTAATTAAGTATTCAATGAGAATTAAATTTCCTGTAGTATAATATGCTATTATGGCCATGTCAAATTTGCCCCAGAGGCAACAGAAGGATGGCTATACATCTTTTCACTGAACTTGATGTACCAGTTAACATCATAGCATAGATTTCTCATTTGCACATATGGCAAAGCTCAGAGGATTTTTACTTGCATCTTAGCTGTCTCACTATGCAAGAAAGAAGGGTACGTTTTACATGCAGTTTGTAAGAAATTACAGGAACAGTGAAGATATATTACTCCTATAACTAAACATATCCTAAAAAAATTTAAGATCTTCTAATTATCAATTAATTACGATATCAACAAATATTTATATTATATTTAAAGGAATAGTTCTGAGGTCAAATCATGAGTGATTTCCACAGCTTAAAGAGTTATATAAAATAACACTTTCAAGTGGCTTACCTAGTAAGTTGTACTAAACCGGCACTTCTCAAACTTTAATGTGCATAAGAACTGCATGGGGATCTTACTAAAACATTGTTTCTGATTTAGTAGGGCTGAGGTGAGATCTTGGATTCTGCATTTCTAACAAGTTTCTAGGTATAGTTTGCAGATAACACTTTTGAGTAGTAAGATACTAACTAAAAGATTACGAATTACAAATCAGCATGGCTACTGAAATGATCTGGTACCATGGAGCTAATGAGTATGAAAATTCAAAAAGATGAATTTCCAAGTAGGAGATGGCATATTGAATTAAATGTATAATGATAATGACAATTGTCTCTTAAAATAAATATAATTCAAATATAAATTTTGTTGAATTAGAGGCTCAAAACTTTTTAGCAATATTTACTTTGAAGTTATATTTAAATGAGTTAATATCTACATAACAATTTATGCTCTTTATATACTAACATATATTTTCTAAATATCTCTCACATATACTTAATATATATACATATATACACTCAGTAGACAGAGTCAAGTATTAGAAAATCTTGCATAGGAACATAATTGATTTGATTTATGCCAACTCTATGTCATATACAACTCTATTCCCTATCTTTTACAAAGTAAGGTATATATGTGGCCTTTAAACTCAACTCAATTTCGTATGGTTCTTTTAAAAATAAAATCAATCTGTTAAATAAACTTCACCTTAATAAGGAGAACAGATGCATTTTTTTGAACAAAACAAAACACCTTATTAAAACCTCCTTCTCATTATCTGGAACTTGAAAAACATATCTGAGGCACAGGGCCTCCAGGGGTGAAAAGGAAAGCTCCATAGTAGCTCAAATTACAGTCAGGTCACATTGCCAACACTCATGAGAGGAGACTTTCAGTCACATTGCAGAGGTTACAAGGAGAGTTTTATTCCCCAGAAAGAACCCCAGGCTGTCACATTCTCCCTCAATTTTACCTTTCACTTGACATAACTCATAGCAGAGCTACAAAATTATACATCATAAAGCTGAAAGGGAATAAAAACATGTAATTTGGTCCAAGCCTTAGCCTAGGCTAAAAAGGCCTATCTCCAATTCATATATGAGCTAATTAAAACTAACAGGTAAAGTGACCTAAGATGACATTGGTAGAGGAAACCATAGAACCCAGGACTCCTCCTACTATACCATATTCTTTAAGGGGTCTTTCTAAACACAAAAAAAGAAACAAACAAAAATCTAACAAGTGAACATGTATTATAGTTTTAAATAAAGCTTAATTTATATCTAGGCTTTTATTTTTATTAATTGGTAACATTAAAAGGCCCTCTCTTTGACTCAAACAGCAATGTACGTATGTTGTGGGTGGGGGAGGACCTGTAGAGATCAAAAGAACTCCATGATCACATTTCAGAAAAATTACATAATAAATCATTTCTTACTTTATCACCACTTCAAATTAGAAATTATGTCCTTTGGGTAGAAACTCAATAGGTCTGAAAGATATGTATTTGTTCCAAAAAAGGACATAAAGTAGCATACAAAAATACAAACAATATGGTAGATCATATGAAAAAGCAAAGCACAGGGAAAACAATGTAGAAAAGTAAAAATGAATAGGTCCAAACAAAAGTGATCACATTCGCTCTCATTCTAATAAAAATATCCTATAATTTATCATAAAAATCATAAGCAAAACATTAAATGTATGGTTTAAACTCAAAATTTATATTGTGTTTAAACTAAAATTATTATAACATCTGCTAAAACTATGTAGACAGGAAAATTCCTTCTTATTTCTTATGATCACCATTGCAGCAATAAGGACTATTTCAAAACCTGCAAAGGTATCATTTGTGACAGAAAACTAAAAAAGTCTGATAAACAAGTTAACAAAATATATTTTACTACCATATGATTAAAAACAGATGTTTCTCTCAATGCGCTATATTTAAAAAATTGAATTTTAAGGGGGAAGCAAAAACTCCTGCTGTTAAACGTGGGGGAAAAAAAAAAGCCAAAGTTGAAAATATTCACTTTAAGAGGTAGCAATTCAAAATAATGATATAATCAAAAAGTCCTAATGTGGTGAAGGAGTTTAAAAAAAAAACCCTCAATTTTGGTCCCAATTTGTTATATTTAATGTAGTATTTTTTTCTTTTTCCTTAGTTTCTCCATTGGTTAGATGGAGAAATATAGTTTTTTCAGAGGTATGTTAAGGATCAGTGAGTTTATCCCCTTATGTATGAAAACAATGTTAACGTAAGTCTTAGTAGCTGGATTCTGAATTTCCTCTGCAAATTAGCCTTTAGAATAAATCAAATATATGGAACAGACGTATATACTGCATGAAAGATTGTTTTTGGTTACCAATGAAAAGCAGAATCATGGTAACTGAGTATGTTAAATTATTTTAAAAATTTGTTGAGACTGGACACAAGTTTTAAAAATACTTTCTATGACTTTCTATCATAATTATGTACAAGACAGAATTCATAAAATATTAGATTTCTCTCTTAAATGTTAAACAAATGAAAAGACTTTTGGGAAAAATTAATTTTATTAGGAAACCTGATATTCACTTTTCAGTCTAACAGTCTTTATTACAAAACTGATAAAGAAATAAAATAATTTAGTCATTTTAACAAAGTCATACTGTTAAATTTGATATAAAAGCTTAAATCATCAATATTCTAAACACTCAAAAATATTTCTGATTTTTCTGTAATTATTACTAACTTAAAAAAAAATCCAAAAATTTCCCCTACATGCCAAATGTATAACCTATCATAACACTAGACTGGGGATAGGCATAAGTTTTCACTCTGGTCAAATATAATGATGCAAATAATATTACTTGGTTTTTCCCTTTTCAAATTCTTATAGGCTTAATCATATGTCACTTTCATAAGACCGAATCCAAGACTTCAAGGTCTTCAGTAGCTGGAAAAAGTGCTCAGAGTAAATAATAGATGCTCTTAAACCAATGTTTAATCAATTTTCTTACTCATAATGCAGTATTTTTCATCAGAGGCATCTGGCATGCTTATTTGAAAACATAAATAATAAGAATAGCTAAAAAGTAAGCCATATCATTTAATCCTCACAACCCTACAAGGTAGGTACTATTATTACCCCATTGTACAGATGAGGAATTGAAATCACAGAGAGGTAAGTAATTTACCCCAAGGTTATAGAGTTATTAAGTGGTAGAGCCGGCATTCAAACCCAAGTATCCTGGCTCCAGAATCCAAGTATTTAACTACTGTGCAGATTACTGGCATCCACCTAGACCCACTGAATCAAGGTCTTTGGAGGATGAAATCCAGGAATCTTCATTTTTAATAAAGGCATATTATTTTTATACTATATAAACTTTGAGAACCATTGACGTAAGTCTTACGAAAAAGTAGCACACATATGGTTAGTCCCTTTATAATATACAGTCGTCCCTCAGTATCCGTAGGGGATTGGTTTCAGGAAACCCCTCCCTGCGGATACCAAAATCCGCAGATGCTCAAGTCCCTGATATAAAGTGGTGTAGTATTTGCATATAACTTACATACATCTTCCTCCTCTATACTTTAAATCATCTCTAGATTACTTATAATATCGAATACAATGTAAGTACAATTAAATAGTTGTTATTTATTGTTTATGGAATAATGACAAGAAAAAAGTCTGTACATATTCAGTACAGACACAATTTTAGGGGGAAATATTTTCAATCCGAGGTTGGGAATCCATGGATGCAGAGCCCAGAGATACAGAGGGCCGACTGTACACACAAAAAAATAAATCCAATCCACCATTTGAATGCCCACAGTGCATATTCTAAATAGGAGTGGGATGATAACTTTCTCGATCTGAGGTATAGATATTAGGTGTGCATATAAACATGGATTCTTCCTTACGCAAACAGGGAAACAAGGTCAATTTCTAGTTTTAAAAAAGTCAACGAAAAGACTGTCAAACTAAAAAGCAACTGAGGTCAAAACAGGATTTTAAACAATTCATTAGGACTTAAAAAAACACAAAACACTTCACAATTTAATCCCTTAACACATTTCTTTCTATCTAAGCATTTTCTGTCAATTTAAAAACAACCAGCTCTTTGGCAAACAGGTCAGGTTTTCAAAAAGGATCTAATATCTATTAACCAACACCTTCATTATTTTCAGCAATAAGATATTTTAGAATGAATAGTATGAAGAAAATCTTCTAGCTTAATATTTCTATAAAGTATTTCTATGTTTAATACTAGAAATATGACATTTAAAATGACTTGGATAAAATGAATAATCTGCAGAATCTGAGCTGCTAAATATCACGTTGCTAGAACTTTGGGGAGGGACATTTGTTTTATCATATAATAATTAGTCTTACATGTGGAGAACTTTCAAATAAAGTTAACAAATGACATAAAAGTATTTTAAGAGTCAAAATTAAGTTTTGCATTTAACAAAAAAATTTACTAGTGACCAATACTATCTCCTATTTTATTAATGTGCTTATTTGAAGCAAATGACCTATTTCCCTTGGACATTAGCTGCCGATTTTCTTTATGAGTAATACTCTGGTATTCACATTGTAAACTAGGCATAAGAACCACTATTCTCATGAGACTATTCCCACCTCTCGCCACTGTCTGTCTCTCTCCATCTCCCCCTTTCTCTTTTCCTTCTCTCTCCCCCTCTCCTCAGGCACCTTATGAACCAGGCAGAGGACTTTATTTTAAACAGCTCAATCTAGCAATACATGTACTTTTGACCCTAAGTTCTGGGAGTGGCAAGCAAATGGTCAATAACCAAAAGCATCACTTAAGACAGTGTTTTTCAAACTTTTTGTCCATGACCCATGGTGAAAAATACATTTTACAATGCATGTCCTGTACATACATACATAATTGAAACCAAAGTTTCATGAAACAATATATGTGACTATACAAATTCACGTTGCTGTATGTGGCACACTTATTATATGTGATACACTCTGATAATTTCTTTTCTATCTTAATTTTGTTAGCTTAAAAAAGAAATGGTGGTCATGCAATCAAATCCAATAAATTGATTTCATGTCTCACTAATGAATACCACCTGCAATTTTAAAAAACACTATCTATGCAGTCTATGCCACTTATTACATTTAAAAGTCCATCCACCAGGAAGGCTATGGAGAAAATATTAACAATGGGCCAGATCTGTCCTAAGATCTGTATTCCCAGGACTAATGCTTTGAGGCACTGAGGAAAAAATGAGTGGGAGAAACAGCAAAGGCTAGTGTGATATCAGTGGAAACATGATGATATAATATTAAAGCATTAAATAATATGTTACCAGCAATGGTAGAAAGGCCTCTAAGTAAATAGTAAAATCACATTTTTAAATTGAATATGCTGGAACCAAGGTTATCTACAAAAGGATTTTGTAGAAATGTTTGTAATTCATCTTACAAATGTCATTAAAATACTCTATTCTAAAATACTGAGACAAAATGTCTACTGTCTTTTAGCGTTGATTTAAAAATATTAAATTTTTACCAGTTAGTAACTTCCAAAAAAACACTCCCCAAAATAGGATTTTTATTGAAAATACATGTGACCGCATTTTTGGATATATATATAACTATTAAACTCACACCATATATTATAATATTTTCATAGTGATTGCCCCTTTATTTTCATCTCGACTTGAGACTCGCAAATTTATTTTAACATCACTTTTATCATTTGGTAATTAAATATGAGCTTATAAAACTTTTGTAAATGGACTGGACTAATACAAAGAAATTTTTAAAGAAAATATCATTTGTTGAAGAAAACATATCTTTTATAAAATAGAAAATAAAAAGGCATTATTTAATTAGGATGAGATTATCTGCTTATTTTTAGTGTCAGCTACAAAAAAAACCTCTTCACTTAATCATATGACAATATTTATAATTCCTTTGCTCTTTTTGCAGAAATGTTTAAAGACCATTTCAATTAACCTTTACTTAATATCCTCTCTGAAGCTCATATATAGCTAAAAGATTTATTTCTTAAGTTAGTCTACCATTTCCTACAGTGTTCAAATAAATAAAAATGGATTACCTAGGCAACATTACCATGTTTTATGATTTGTCCTTAGAAGCGTTTCATTTACACTTTTGCTTTTACATATATAAAATATATATATACACACATATATAATATATACATATATTCCTATTAAACTACTACTATAAAACTTAAGTATAGGTTAGCATATCAAAAAACCACAGAGATTTTTGACTGTCAAGAGACAAAAATAGAGGTACAAAATTATGAAATATTAGCAGGATTAAATGTTGGCTATATCTGCACATGCAGGGGAAAAAAGTCATTGTCAGAAACATTTCATTAAAAGTATGTGTGCTATAGTTTCTTGTAATTCAGCCAATCTCTCTAGGAATGATATGAACACTGAAACAAAAAATTAAACTTAAAAATTTTGAGACAAAGTTGAAACATTTACCTGAAATTCTGGTACAGTAGATGACTTTGTGACAGTTTTCCTCTTCTTTGTGATTGCTTTTTTAGATATGGATTTTTTTCCTTTCAAGATTAAAAGAGAAAAGCTTCATAAGGCTGTTTATAGCACTTCATTAACAAAAACCCAATCACACAGAGCCTTGAAAGTTAAATTATAACTAACAGATGGCTGCTAGTGAGTCAAATAAAAATGATGAATCAAAACAAGTCCCAGTAAAAGCAAACATTAAACTATAACTACCTGTAACAGACATATTAACAAATGCTGTTTTGTTTATATAAGAACCAAACTATTATGATCCCCAATGTGTTATACAGTATCTGAATTTATTGCAGTAAGATTAGGCAAAAAAGTCACATTACTGCTGCTCAGTTGAAAACTACATTCACAACTTAACATGAGACTACAAGATAACAAACCTTACCTTTAACAATGACTTCCGTAGTCAGGAACTTGCATAATAGCTATATCTGAAGATTATGGTCTCTAGCCAACCTAATGTGAAAATCCCCTTGGTAGCTTAGGAAACAAGATTTTTCTATTTCTTCAGCTCTGCACTCACCTAATGGGTTGCCCTTGGCAGTATTCAATATCCAAAGTTTTAAAAGAAGGTAAACATCTCCCTCTAAAGTGCACCTAGTTGTTTGTGAAATCAGAAATCACTGGGAAAAATAAATCTCATATTCTTAAAAAAATTCAATTCATAGTATACACTGGAGCATATCTACTTTCTCTATTTAACTTGACAAAAAACACACACATGCATAAAACTTCTATTTTTAGTAAGAAACATTTTAATGTTTTTTTCCAATTTTTACTTAGCAAAGTCAACTCATAAATTGATTGTTATTTATTCAACAAATACTAGATACAGGACACTGTATAATTTATGGGGACAACAAGGAATTATAAAATGGAGATCCTGTCTCCAGGGAGTTTACAATCTATGTAATGGCATAAAAATTAATCAGAAATACTTCTATGTTAATTTTAATTTACAATCATTTGCAGGCCAAGATTAGCTTAAAAGTTACTGTTTTTTTTTTTAAAGGAAAACTGAGTAAGTACATGAAGTAACTTTGCTGTACATAATACTAATGCTACTTTCCAGTTTCCTATATAGATTGATCTTGCATGAAAGATGTAAATTTGATCACATTTTATTCAAGTCAATTGACACAATTCCAGTATATAATTATTTTTTGTATTCCTTTTTAATCATATCACAGAACTGTAATTTGGATAATTTCCAACTTCTGACTCAATAAAATGCATGCATACTATGAATTGCAAATTTTGAGCTGCTGAGGTTCACAGGGGTTTTACTGTCTTGTTTTAGTAAGTATCAACCTGCTGTTGTTTGACATTTACTTTTAATTAAATTAAAATAAAATAACCCAATATATATTTCTTTTCTCATCATTGTTATTTGCTTCTGTGCTTACACAGTACCTTATAACAGAACTAAACTCCTACAAAACAGGTAAGTGGCTGTGCTGTTTAAACAAGCAATATTCAGGGAGAAGTGATTTCTAAACAGAGTGCCATAGGTATTGCTCAAGAGGACTCAAGAATTTGAATACCACAATGCCTTCCCTCTATACACTACCTTTACCATTTTTTTAAAGTTCACATGAAAAGATCTAATGTCCTGCTGACCTAAGTCTGAGAAGGCTTTATAAAAACAGTAATTTGAAGGAAATGAGATTCTTCCTCAACCCCTCCCCACCAGCACTGCTCTAATTAGCTTAACAACAACAAAAAAAACCCCATTTGATCTTGCATTCATTTATAAGCACAACGGAGGTCATCCTGATAGTACCATGAATTTAATATTTTTATAAGCTTGAACTCTGGAACTAAACTACCTGGGTTTAAATACCTGCTATAATCACCTAGTAAGTGCATGACTTTGAGCAAATTGCTTTATTTCTTTGCACAGTTTCTTGATCTGTAAAACAGGGATACTAATATTACCTACTTCGTGACAATTAAATAAGTTATAACATTCAAAAAGCTTAGATTACTACTAGGCACATGGCAAGTGATCAATAAATGTTAGTTATTGTTATCTGCTTTAGCTAAACTATAATGAAAAGAGTCTAAACAGAAAATCTTTATATTTTAAACTTCTTCAAATTCTTTTTACTTACTCTAGAACTCTCAGTACTCTAAGCTACCACTCTACTTTATACATAAATCAATGAATACATTGTAACATTTATCATAGAGTACTGTATCTGTTTATGTTTGTCTTCCTTACTATACTGTAAATTACTGGTGTCAGAAATCACATTATTCACTTTGTATTTATAGCATTTAGCACACAGTAAGTTCTGAGAAATGATCCATAAACATAAGAGTCCTACTTTTTATCAGAAATTTGACCAATTTGGGAGTAGGAAAAGGGAGGCAGGTAGTTATTTACAATTCTGAGAGTCCATTTAAGTCTATTTTACAGTTAGGAAAACATTAACAATGACTTTAAATAAGTTACACAATTTACCAAAGAGTTTTTAACAATATGACTTAGTAGTGGTAGTAAGAAGATTAACATTTATTGAGAACCTACTATGTGTCACATACTTAGTAAAGTGATTTGTACAAATGATCTCATTTAATTTTCAAAACAACCCTCCCAGATAAGTAATACCTACTGTAATGTGGGATAACAAAAACCAAAAAGATTAATTAACTTAGTGTCACACATTAAGTAGGCACCACAGCCAGGGATTCTAACTCCAAAGTCCAATGTCTTTCCATTATGTAATTCTACCTCACAAAAATCAGAGTTACCATTTATTGATTCCTACCATGTGCCAGGCTCAATGTTAGGTGCCATACACTTGCTATTCTAATTAGTATTTGTAACAACACAGCAAAGCAGGTATCACCTCATTTTTCACAGATAAAGAAAGAGGGTATAAAAGGTAAAGAAACTGATGGAGGATGTGTAGCTAATATGCACTGGAGCACATATTTGAAACTAGATCTGTCTCACTTCAAAGCTTTGCTCTTTTTATGGTAAGATACTGTATTCTTTCAAATTTTCTGCAGGTATGTAATCTGCTTTTAATTGACTTCAGAGCATTCCTTTTGATTAGGGTTAGAAGATTTACTCATTCACTGTTATTTAATTCTTCAGTCTGTATCCTCAAAAAAAAATGAGTATAAATTTCCCTGTGTTCTTCACTAAACAAAATCAATGCTTACTTCTTATTAAATATTATTTTTTAAATGGAGCATGAGATACTACTGAATCTACACAGCTGTTATTTGGTCATGTTTTTATTTCAGGACAAAATACACAGAGGTCAAGTTACATACTGCCCCCCTGTGGGCTTCCATTCCCCTATCACTTAACTTGATCACATCCTGGGCCTTTTATTCCCACTGCCCTGAGTCACTTGGTTGTATAAAATAGAACATAATTCTCAAACTTAAAATTATGCTGAAGTCTGAAGTCAGTTTAAAACATACACAGAATCTCAACACTATTCTTCAGCCTAAAACACAGACGTACAAAAAGTGTCAACTTGTGCCTAGAAAATTCATGAGGAAATGTTAATGAACCTTGATAAACCTTAGTAATCAATGTTACAAAAGTACACCGTAATGAAGATTTCTAAAACACTATGCTTAGAACTTAAGAAAAGGATGCTCATCCTGAGAGAGAAAATTATAACTAAAGATATATTTTATACTGTAACTACAGTCTTCCAGAATCTGGAAATATACCTTTTACCAAAGAAATAAAGAATCATCCCCATTCCAACTCCCTTTTCCTCAGTTTCTTATTTCTCATCCTTACTTCTCCCCTTCATCCAGTTTCCCTGTCTGTCTTCACTTCTTGGCCCATGGGGGCTACTCAGTCTTCCACTTAAACGTTTGCCTTCCTAGATTTAGGCTTCCCATGTTTTAAAATTATCCCAACACATTCACTACTCTCTCGGTGCTTTCATTTTAGGAATCTTAATAAGTGATTGGATACTAAGATATTAATCACTATTAAAAGTAAAAAACCAAGGGCATTTGTATTATTAAATATAAGGAAGTACCTGGAATGTAAAGTTATAGAACTGGAGTCTATAGTTGACTTTTGTTTACTAAATGCGTGTCTTGAGCTAACATTTATAGTCTATAGAAGTTTCTGGAATGTTCTCCCTGCCCCCCCCCTCCAGTTTTCTGCTCTTTTTTTATTTACATGTATTCACGGGGGAACAAGTACAATTTTGTTACACTGATATACTGCATTGTGGTGAAGTTAGGGCCTTCAGCATGGATTTCACCAGAGCAACACACATCATACCCACCAAGCAACCTCCCATCATCCAGCGCCCCCATCCTCAATCCCTCCCAGTCTCCACTATATGCTGTCCCACACTCTGCATCCAATCTACACATTATTTAGCTCCTACTTATAAGTGAGAACATATGGTATTTGTCTTTCTGCCTGAGTTGTTTAACTTAAGATGGTCTCCAGTTCCATCCATATTGACAAATGACATTTCATTCTTTTTTTTTTTTTTTGAGACAGTCTCACTCTGTTGCCCGGGCTAGAGTGCTGTGGCATCAGCCTAGCTCACAGCAACCTCAAACTCCTGGGCTCAAGCAATCCTTCTGCCTCAGCCTCCTGAGTAGCTGGGATTACAGGCATGCACCACTATGCCCGGCTAATTTTTCTATATATTTTTAGTTGTCCAGCTAATTTCTTTTCTATTTTTAGTAGAGACAGGTCTCACTCTTGCTCAGGCTGGTCTCGAACTCCTGAGCTCAAACGATCCACCAGCCTTGGCCTCCCAGAGTGCTAGGATTATAGGCATGAGCCACCACACCCGGCCTCATTCTTTTTTTTTTAATAGCTGAATAGTATTCCATGTATATATATAACACATTTGCTTTATCCAATCCTCCGTTAATGGACACTTAGGTTAACTGTATATCTCTGCTATTGTGAATAGTGCTGCGATAAACATATCAGTGCAGGTATCTTTTTTATACATTGATTTGTTTTCCTTGGGTAGATATCTAGTAGTGGAACTGCTGGATCATATGGTAGTTCTATTTTTAGTTCTTTGAGAAATCTCCATACTGTTTTCCATAGAGGTTGTGCTAATTTACATTCCCATCAACAGTGTACAGGAGTTCCAAGAATGTTCTCTTAAGTAATTTGACCTTACGAAAACAGCTGATTTTCCCTCTATTCCCCTTGTCTATGAGCAAATTTCTCATCATACTGGTAATTCTGGAACCCTATCGCATACTTCAGTAACTCCTGAACACCTATTTCTTTTTTCCCTTTAACTTAGAATTTGAATCAGTTGCCAAATTCTGCTACTTATTGCAACATCTCTCTCAAAATGAAATTTCCTTTTATGAATGTGATAGAAAAGTCACATAAGCAGTCCTTATCTGGATTTAGAATTTTTTCTTCTTGAAGTTTTCTTCTACCCCTTCATCTAACTCCTGCCAGCTTCTTTTCATAGCTCTTTAATGGTATTCTAATTATCTTGTAAGATCCTTTCTCCTAATCTTGCCACCCACTAGCTGTGTGACCTTGGACAAGTAAATAAACCTCTCTGTACCTCAAATTTTTTAAATTTATAAAATCTACATAATTGGGAATAATAGTAGTATCTATTTTATGGAGTCTTTATGAAGATAAAATGAAATAATATGTATAAAGTCTCAGAACCATGCTTGGCACACAATAAGCATTATACGAGTACTAATATTTTTAGGGAAAACGTAGAGGGATTAAAAAAATAAAAGGAGGCTGGGCACGGTGGCTCACGCCTGTAATCCTAGCTCTCTGGGAGGCCGAGGCGGGTGGATTGTTTGAGCTCAGGAGTTCAAAACCAGCCTGAGCAAGAGCGAGACCCCGTCTCTACTGAAAATAGAAAGAAATTAATCGGACAACTAAAAATATATAGAAAAAATTAGCCGGGCATGGTGGCGCATGCCTGCAGTCCCAGCTACTTGGGAGGCTGAAGCAGGAGGATCGCTTGAGCCCAGGAGTTTGAGGTTGCTGTGAGCTAACATGACACCACGGCACTCTAGCCCGAGCAACAGAGTGAGACTCTGTCTCAAAATAAATAAATAAATAAATAAAAGGACATGGTTGTACAGTCAATCATTTCACCCTCGTATGTCTTAGAATCTCCAGCTGGTACTCTTAAAAACTTTCTCCACAAAGATACACAAAGTTAGGGTCTATAGTACTATCAACACAGAACTATATAACCTTTTCACAAATATGGACCTGAAAGTAATCAAACATTGTAGATCAATTATATTACTCTCTCAGTCATTTCCTATAAAGCAGCTCATTGCTTTTTATACATCTGATATATCTTATTTCAAGCTCCTTTCATTGCATTGGACTCCTCATTCAATTATTTAAAATAGCACCGCACGCCTAGAAAGATATTACCCAAAAATGGCATATTGCCATCAAACAGCCTCAATTTTCCATGAAAGTTTTTCTTTCTTTAATTGTGCTTTTTTCAATGACACCTAACTTAATTATACCTCCATGCTTTTGCTCATTTTTCACCTATCCAATCCCCATAATTCTTCAAAGTTCTTCATCCTCTGTGAAACCTTCCCAGACTACCACAGCACACATTGACTTTCCTCTGTTTGACCTTTTATTCTGATGTTTTTACCTATACTTAACTATTATTAAGTTGAGGTTATTGACCATTTTTTAACCTCAGTTTCTTCATCTATAAGAGAATAAGACCATCTGTCTTATCTACTTTAATCAGTTTAGAGGCATTACTATAAAATGATTTGGTTGAAAATAATGACTATTTGAGGTCCAGGGGAAACCCCCCAAACCAACCTGGTTGAAAATGAGTAACTTAAAACGCCATAAGCTTTTTATAACTGTTAATGTGCCTCTAATCATTTTTGTATTGTTTTCAGGTTTTATAAAAAATCCTCTAATTTTTAAAATTTCTAATTCATTTCAGCCAACTCTACTTGCTCTATATAATTCATAACAATCTATTACTGAAATCAACCAAAATGTCCAATAAGGAGGTTGGTTAAACAAACTACAAAATACTACAGAATCCTATGCAGCCATTTAAAATGATGCTGGAGAGACGTATTTATCACACAATGATGTTCATGGTATACTGATATGCGGGAAAAATGTGGATTGTAAAATGGTATGCATAGTATAATCCTATTCAAAAATATATATGCCTTGAAAAAGATATAAAAGACATATTAAGGGTTAATCTTAGTTACACATGGGTGAACCATATTATATGTGTTCACTTATTTATTCAATAGATTCCCACATAATCCATCAGCCACTGTGCTAAGTGCTAGGAATACAAAACCAGAAAGAATCCTTCTGTCCTCAAGAATGTTACAAAATAGAGGTGAGACAATCATCAAAATAACCTAGAAGTAAATGCAACTGTAATAAGCATTACGAAGGAGAAGTGCCTACAAGTATGAACTATAGGGAAAATTTTAACTAGAAAGAAAGATAATGGGAGGCTTCCTCGAGGAAGTGATAAAAGAATAGTCTATAAAGAAAATATATTGCTTTTATAATAAGAAAAACAATAAAAGAAAGCCAAAGGATCTGAACTTTTTTTTACTTTGTTTTTCTTTCTTTTAAAAAGTTATTTCTAATTTCTGTTCAGTTCATCTTGCTTGCTCTACTTAAATGACAAAGTTTTCAGAAATTTTTAAATTTTGGAAATGGTCACCAAGGAAAAATTTCTAATCACCAGGTCATATTTTTCTTATTGTATGCATTAAATAAAACATATAAGGTAGAGCATGAGGTAATGGACATTATATTGTTTTCAATATTTTCTATTTATTCTATGTTTCCGACAGTAAGGAAAAGCCCTAAATGACTAAAAATGAATTCAAAATCTAAAAAGGATAAAGAAAACCCACAATTCTGAAAAATAAAAATGCTTAGAAGTTACAAAATTGCTTCAGGGTGCACTAAAATTATCAAATCACTTTCAACCAATTTGTCTTTGTGCCTTCTACTAAAAATCACCTTGCAACACAGGAAGAAGGCTTACTAAATTTGGAGACACTACCAAAAATTAAATCCTGTGGCAATCAAATAAAATGGACCTAGATTAACCACATGTAGAATTTAATTCACCCTAAGTGAGGGTTCATAAATCAGTTATGGGTGACATAGCTTAACCCAAAGTGTACTACACAGGATACATGAGCTCTTGGTAACTATTACTTGACAAAAATCTCCATGCTAAAAAAAACTTGAAAAAATACTGGGTTAAACAAAATTCACAAGTCCAAGAGGTTCTGAAAACTAAAAATTTTAAAAATCATTTACATGGTAACAAAATCTGACCTGAATCATTAGGAGGTTTTTATAGTGTTCATTTCATTTAGTCTGACTATTCATATGTTTTCTATGGAAATTATGTTTGATTACGGGGGTGCCCCAATCCCCACTGGGGATATAACTTAGTAAACATTATACATACCATAATATCTTCCTAAAATCTGAAGATTTCCAAATTTCAAAAGAACTCTGATACAAGTTTTGCAAAACGCATTGTGAACCTGTACTAATGTACAATGTGAATCTGTAAGAGGAACATTTCCCAAACCTATCACCATGGAACTCACTTTTAAAAAAGAAAGGAAATACTGGATTAGGGTATACCTTGAATTGACTATAAAAGGCCACAATGTCTCAGACCTAATCAAGTAGAACAGGTCAAAGCTTCAGAAAGACAAGTGGACTAAAAATGATGTAAAACAAATGGTTAGTTGTTATTTTAACATTTTATGTAACACCATTATATTAGTAGAGAAATTCAGTATCTGATGAGAAAAGGGAATTGACCTATGTTTACCCAATACTAACAAGGGAGAAACTGTATCTGTCAAACATTTTTGTCACTGAAGACTCTACTTTCTAGAATTTGCTCTCAGAATAAAATGAGAAAGTACACAGACAAGTGTATTCTTTTCTTCTACTTCATGTGTGTAAGCATTCTCTCCCCAACTAAACAGGCTTAGAGAGGGTACACAAGTACTTGCTGAATTTGTCTTCTGAGTGTCGACATTCACTTGTCTAAAATTGGACATGAAACTCTCACAAATTTTCTCTGTGATTGCCAAACATCTTGAACTTCGATTTAAAAAATGTAACAATACTTTATTTGCTTACAATATAAATTCCTTTTAATCTATTTCTTAGCACTGTTTTTTAATGGGGTGGGGAACCCACAGCCTTGGAGCCACATGTGGCCTTCTGAATCCTTCATTGGGGCCTTTTGACTGAATCCAAATTTTACAGAACAAATCCTTTTAATAAGCTAGTCAATGTCTATTTTATTTTACAGACCAACATAAGTCATAAGTGCCTTTGAACACATGAATAGTAGTGTCATAAATACTTAATAAAAGGTTTTAGGTTATA
>NW_012148252.1:3081699-3127359 GCF_000956105.1 Propithecus coquereli | reverse complement strand
GCCTCCCAGAGTGCTAGGATTACAGGCGTGAGCCACCGCGCCCGGCCTATAAATTAAGCCTGTTTTTGGTAGTAAATTTTATAACACTTCATTATCAATGATACATGATATACATGTTTTAAAACATATTTAATTGTATTTAATGATTTAAATAACTAAAATATAATACCAACTATATTAGCTAAACAAAAGATTCACTCCTTCATTTGCGAACTCATTATCAAATTATTGCCAAATCTTGTACCTTTGTTATTGAGGGAAGGAGTAAAAAACTGAAATCCAAAATAATGATGATTAACCACAATTCATTTTAGTAAACAATCCTAACTTTTTTCCCAATCAAGCAACTTTTTATTAAGGGTAATAAAGTTGATCATCTGCTTTTGTCTCACCTACTCTCTTCATATATGAGACATAAAGGGATTAAAAGACAGACAACAAGAAAAGCAAAAGCACCTGACTCATTCAAAAACAGAGCAACCAATCAATGAAGACTTTATAGAATTTGTTGTTGTTTAAATAAGCTGGTGACAAATATATGAGGTGTATAAGTTTGGTGAAAGACAAACTTACAAATCCTTGTACAGAAATACGCTTCATGTCTTATTAGGTGATGTAATTTTCTTCTTATATTTTACATTTTTTCTCTATATGAATACATACTGAAAACACAGTGCTGAAAAATATATCATGTGGGGAAAAACCGACTCAGAAAGATAATCTGATTAGCCTTAGTTTAAGAAGCTGGCTGCCATGAACTTTAGTCCTAGAAATAATATCTCCTGATATTAGTGCTTTTTCCACTACACTGTCTTGCCTTTGGCCTGGAAAAAACCACTTCCCATAAGTGATGGGAAATGTTACTTATGGAGAAATTGGTCCAGAGAAAGATAAAAACATAATGACCAAATATGTTCAACTGAGAAGTCAATTCAAACATACTCACCAGTATTTTTTTGTTAGCATATAAAACTTCTTCTGCTCTGGGTTTTTTAAATGATGGGATATAACTTGGCCCTTAAACACACACACACTTGCATATGTGCACTTCATTCTGTCAATCACAGTGTGCATGAGGCACAACTGAAAGAATAATTTGAATTATGATTAACTGTAATTCTCACCCATTTGTATTGGCTTACCAGATTTGTGCTTCTTGTGTTTTGCTTTCTTTTTGATGATCAATAACTTATTCTGGATCTCAGGTTTGTAAGACTTGAATGCAAGAGAATGAAGACCTTCACGCTTCCTCTGTAAATTTTCATTTAAAACATCTTTCAATTTCTTTTTTTTCTTTTTCTTCTTTTTTGCCCTCATTTTAGTTAGTTTGAGTTTCTTGTGGCTCTGTAATGACTGCTCTAATAGAATATCCCTTACAACTCTGTGGCAGTTAATTTCTGGATGATCACTGTGACTTCCATTTACATGTATTTGGCAAGATTTTAGAGTATTTTCTCTTAATGGATTGGGCTCAATCTTTATTCTGGAAGCTTCACCATATTTTTCCTTATTTTCTATAAACCTTATTTCACCTGGACTGAGAGGCTCTCCAAAGCCAGTAACTTCCCCTGGACTCCCTGGTTTCTCCAAATTTTCTTTACAACAGTCAGTTTTTTTAATTTCACAGGGCCTGCGAATTCTAATTTCACAGTTGGATTTTACTTCCATTTCAAGAGAGATGTCATGATTATCCAAGTTCATTTTAGCAGGGCAGCAAGTTAGATCAAAATTAATTTCCTGTTCTTTCTTGAAGGCAGAGGGCAGGCCTTCTCTACTACACCTATGTTCTCCATTACTTGTACTAACATAGTCACACTTCAATTTCTCCAGTTTAATCCGAGGTACTCTTTGTATTTTAATGGGTGGAAATGGAAATTCTGGGGCCTGAAAGGGTCTCTGTTTATAAATCCGCACGTCTGCACCACAAAACTGTGGAAAATGTACATAAGCATTCTCCAAATAATCGTAACCAAGGATAACTTCTCTGCATTCATGGATAGGCTGTCCAAGTACAGCATCTTGAACTTCTTTTTGTGTTTCATACACAAAGTCACAAAGACCCTTAAGTAACCATACTTTTTGGTAGAAAGGTAGTTCGTGAAAAGGTTTTTCTTCCAATGGATTAATTTCTCCAAGAACTTTAAAAAACTGAGGACACAACCCAAGTTTTTCAGCACAGTTATCGGGATTTTCAGTCTGCCCTACAGCAGTATACCACTGCTGCACTTTCTGTCTTAGTGCTGCTTCCCAGGTCCTATAAGGCAAAGTAGGTCTTCGATGTAAGGTAGGTCTGCGATGAGGAGGACTTAATAGAGAAGTCATTATTTTAGATAGAAAAGCATTACACTGAGGCATCAGAAGACAACGTTCCAATTCATAAAAGACTATTTCTGGCAAATTTAGAATTTGTTGGGCTAAACAAAGGAAATGCCCAATTGCTGGAATTTCCCACATGGTCTCCATACAAGTTGGAGCTGCCTGAGCTAGAAGTTTTCTTTCCCATTCTTCTATTTCCTTTTGACTAGCTTCTTCTGCTTCTTTTCTTTCCTGCTCCCGAAGCCTAAAGAAAATGTAACAAATTATACTATTATTATTTAAAGCAGACAGTATCATAAAACACTAAATTTTAAGTAAGTATGTTATATTTGTCTTCAGTCAACAAGGCAACTGTTTCAGTTTTCAATATCAGTACAAAGTGTCCCGTAAAAATTCCATTTTTTTCAGATAAAGAAATACACATATCACTTCACTCTGAGTTTTACTGATGGAAGATTATCCCTGACATCATTGTCCTCAAGGTAAACTTCTTTAAGTTATAATGCCTATCAACTTTGTTTATTAAACAAAAGCACAATGGAATTTGATTATAATAATTTCTAGAAGTAATATGACTTCATATAAGAGCTGTAAAGATGTTTACATCTTTTGATCCTGTAAGTTAGTTTGAGTTTCTTGTGGCTCTGTAATGACTGCTCTAATAGAATATCCCTTACAACTCTGTGGCAGTTAATTTCTGGATGATCACTGTGATTTCCATTTACATGTATTTGGCAAGATTTTAGAGTATTTTCTCTTAATGGATTGGGCTCAATCTTTATTCTGGAAGCTTCACCATATTTTTCCGTATTTTCCATAAACCTTATTTTACCTGGACTGAGAGGCTTAGTATAATGTTTCGTTATACTAAGAAAATAATTCAACGCAAGCAAAAAGTTATGTACTTGTCAATATTAACTGGAGTTTTATCATACAGGAAAAACAAAACTACAAAGAAATTATATTACAACAATTGGGAAGTAAACTGGCTATATTATGTAGGCTTAAAAATTCAAATTCTATATATCATATATAAATACAAAATGTCAGAATATGACAGTATTTATAATAACAAATAATAGTAACGATGAAAATATGCATGTAGTGAATAAGGAGATGACAGTATTGTGAAAATAACTATGTTAATGGGAGTATGAGTGCTTTTTTCCCCTTAAGAGTTTCTTTATTGGCACTCCTATAAAACTTCTTAATTAAAAAAATTAAATTAGAGGAAAAGATAGGCATAAATCTTTGTGACCTCAGATTAGGCAATAGTTTCTTAAATATGATATCCAAAACATAAGCAACAAAATAAAAAATAAACTGGGACTGATCAAAACTAAAAACTTTTTAGCTTTTAAAAGGCATGATCAAGAAAGTGAAAAGACAACTCACAGAATGGCAGAAAATTTTTGCAAGTCAAATATCAGATAAAAGACTTGTATATAGAATATACAAGGAGTACTTACAACTCAATAATAAAAGAACAAATAACCCAATTTAAAAATGGACAAAGAAACTTGAATAGACATTTCTCTAAAGATATACAAATAAATAACAAGCATGTGAAAAGATGCTCAAACTCATTATCCATTAGAGAAATGTAAATCAAAACCACAATGAGATACCACTTTACACCCACTATGATGGCTATTATAAAAGACACAGTAACAAGAATTGGAGAAAAAGTGGAGAAACTGGTAACCTCATATACTGTAAATGGTCTGTTTAACCTTAGAAGGTTAAATATAGTTACCTTGTAATCCACCAATTCTACTCCTAGGTGTACATCCAAGAGAATGAAAATATTTGTCCATACAGAAACTTATACATGAATGTGCATTATTCGTAACAGCCAGAAAGTGGGAAAAAAAATCAATGTCTGACATTGGCTATTTTTCTGTACAATCATATTGTAATCTGTTAAAACAAATACAGTCATATTGTAATCTTTTAAGACAAATAACATAGTAAGAACACTACTTTCACAAATGTTACAACTTTCTCTTTTATAGAACAAGCCTACTTTTATATTTTTGGCTGAAAGGTCATACTATGACTACCTTGCCATTACAGCTATAACAAGTTATCTGATTTAGCAGTCCTAATTCATAAGATTAATGAAGAAATTATCATTATTGATATGGCATTTATACATATCCATCATATTTGAATACCTAGACAATATTAAATATTCTTACTACAATTCAACTTTCTTCAAATGTGCTTATAGTTTTGTTGAGTTTTGCCTACTGAATGGTGGTGGTAGTGGGCTGGTAGAATTTGGCTTCCCCCATACAGAGCTGAGACTCCACAAGCACATATACTCGACAGACGGGTGTATGAGAAACAACAGTCCCTTCCTTCCATCCTCAACTTGGGGATTGCAAGGAAAATTTTTTGTGTTCACAATGGGAGTGGTAGTGGAAAGAAAAAAAATCTTTCCTAAGAATTTATAACTGTAAGCTGACTTATATGAATTTATTGCCCAAAGTCACATTTCTTGTGTGCTCAGAAAAACTTTACACTAAAAAATGAGTTTAATGTAGTCTCATGCCAATACTGTTGTCAGGTATATGAATAGAAAAAAAATCAAATCTCTGAGGGACTGCATCTGATACCTAGACCTTAAGGAATTCCTACTAATAAACAGAGTGATGAGATGAGTGCACAAAGATTAAAAACAAAAACATAAAAAGAATCAAGGCATTATGGACAGGAAAAAAAAAAAAAAGAATCTGACCCCAAAAGAAAATAGATATAAGAATTATAGAACACAAGAACACAATGTTCACAGAAAAGAAGTTGAAAACCTGAGTAAAGAGAACAAGATTATAAAAAATGACAAAGCAGTTTTGAAAAAGAACTAAAAAGAACTTCTAGAAATGAAAAATAATGAAATTAAAAGAAAAAACCAAGATTTATAGCTAGCTCCTCAATAACAATAATGAAAGCCAGCACATAATGGAATATCTTTAATATACTCAGAAAATAACTGTCAATGTAAATTTCCATTCAGAGCAAAAATACCTTTCAAAAAAGTAGACAAAAATAAAGATATTTTCAGACAAACAAAAACTCAATATTTGTGATTAAAAGACCCCACCTAAAGGAAATTCTAAAGGATGTACTTCCAGTGGAAGGACAGTGATCCCTGACTAAAGGCTGGAAAAGAGCAAAAAAGTGGGAATATATAGGTTAATCTATATAGACATGACACAAAAAAATGATAAAAATGTTCTGTAGAATTTAAAAAGATAAAATTAAAATAAATAATGACAGCAAACAAGCTGAACAAAATATGATTAAATTTGAAAGTGTTTCAAGATCCTTGGATTAATTGGAAGGAGGGTAAAAATATTGATTAATTAGTGTGACAATTTCTAGGGTAGCTACTAAAATAATAGACTTTATAAAATATTCAAATTAGTAGAGATGGAACATGGAAAGAAAAAATAATAAAAGAAGGTAAAAAGAGGAGAAAAATGGGATAAATAGGAAATATAAGATAAAGTAGTAAATATTTTAAATAATGAAGATATAATAATCAAAAATAGTGAGATACAGCTAAAGCAGTATACTGAGAGAAATTTATACATTAAGAAATCCTATTTAGAAAAGTTGAAAATCAAATATATGTGTTCGTTTCAAAAACACCAGGAAAAGGACAGCATATTGAAATCCTACAACAAAGTAGAAAGAAAGAAAGAGCAGAAATCAATGAAATAGAAAACAAATGTACAATAGAAAAATCATCAAATTCCAAAGTTGGTTATTTGAAAACATAAATACAACTGATACACCCCTGGCAAGAAGGATCAAGACATACACGAACACATACACACATACGCACAACACACACACCCTATACCAGCTATTTATATTTGTAGGGCTATCCTGTAAATCCTATAGACATAAACAATATAATGACATTATACACAACTTTATGCCAATAGACAATTGAAAAGGAATGGGCAATTTTTTGAATAGCACAAATTAATGAAACTGTCACAAAAAGAATAAAAATCTCAATAATCCTCTATTTTAAAAACCACATAATTAAAAATCTTCCTCACATACAAAAACTGAGGTCCTGAAGCCTTCACTGAAAGAATTCACCTAAAACATGAAATTGTTAGAAAGAAAATATAAAATAGGTATGTTAAAGAAGCAAAAGAGGGAATTAAATAAGAAATTATCAGAATGGTCTAGGCAGATTTTAAAAAATAAAAAGAATTTCTAGAAATAAAAAATATAATCACAAAAATAAAAAATTCTTTGGATAAGTCAAATAGCTATCATAGGAAAAGAAAGAAGAGCTGAAGAAGTTTCAGACTTTAGTGCAAAAAGACAAAGATATGGAACATATTATAAGAAAGATACACAAAGACCAATGAAGGAAGATTAAAATCTAACATACAACAAATTGGAGTTCCAGAAAATAAGAACAGAGAAACGTAGGAGGAGGATAGTGATAATGGCAATATTTGAAGATATAATGGCTAAGAATTTTCCAGAACTGATGGACACAAATCCTCAATTCAGGAAGTCTAAGAAAGAAAGTCATATTTGGACATATGATAATAAAACAATAAAACACCAAAGACAAAAAAAAATCTTACAAGCAGTCAGACAGAAAAAAAGGACAGACTACATATACAGGAATGACAGACTGAGAGAAGATTTATCAATAGCAACAAAATAAACCTTAGAAACAACAGAATAAAATCTTCAAAGTGTTGAGTTAATATACTTATCAAACTAGAACTGCATAACCAGCTAGACTATCATTCATGGATAAGAGTAAATTAAAGCCATTTTCAAGGAGACTAAAATAAAAACTGCTAAAGTGTCTTCTGCTTCTACCCAAGATGGAGCACCAAGGATTCAGATTTATCCTTTCACTGGAACCATCCAAAAAAATTCTGATAAAATACATGAAACATGGTTTTCACGAGCCTAAACATCAAGCAAATGACAGTAATCCCTGAGGGAAGAGAGACAGATGAAGTCAGCCCAACATTGTTCCAATTTATTGCCTTGAGAATTTCCAGGCCATGAATGCCCGTCCACAGAGGGCACCAAGGAAAAGGCAAAGCCCAGCATACTCCTTTAACTGAGAAGGAGCCAAGAGTCCACAGTGACCAAAGCAGCTGGAATTTGCAGGACAAAGTACCAAAGAGAGAGATGCATAAGGAGAGAACACCAGAGATGTGCAGAGAGTCCCCTCCAAGTATTCAGAGTACTGATTAGTACATGCACATAAGGTGACAATCCATGGCGAGGTGGGGGAAAAACAGAAATGATTAGAAAAACAGTGCTTGTTTCCACCAGTCAAACTGGAAAATCAGATTCATAATTCATGGGATAGTAGGTAGAATACTCAGAAAAGTCTTGCCTTGGTAGCAGAAAACAATTAGTCCTAGACTAAGTATTAGATCAAAGCAACAAATCGTAAAAGATCCCAAATGATAAAACTGTTTCCAACTAACTTAAATGCATTCCAGAAAAAAGGTCAAGAAGATTTGTAGGCATACAAAAATGGCCAGCACCCACCAAGGTAAAATTTACCATGTTTGGCATCT
Organism: Propithecus coquereli; assembly: GCF_000956105.1. Classification (NCBI taxonomy): domain Eukaryota; kingdom Metazoa; phylum Chordata; class Mammalia; order Primates; family Indriidae; genus Propithecus; species Propithecus coquereli. Next base: position 3,119,458 of record NW_012148252.1, on the reverse strand, counting down.
AAGCTAAGACTACTAGGCATACAACAAAGCAGAAAAATGACCCATGATGAGAAAAATCAATCCAAAACTGACCCAGAAATGACACGAATATTAGAATTAGCAAACACGGCCATTAAAGTACGGATAAATATAAATAAACATTACACTACAAAAATCAGTAGTAATGTCTCGTTTAGGGGTAGAAAATGACACAGCTAAATATTAATCAACAATAATACATAAGATGGATGAGGCAGAAGAGATCAAAATTAAGAACAGAAATAGAGAATATACCCTCCAGATCAGTGGAAATAGTCATAAATGAATTCCATAGATGGATGTCAACAGACAATGTTAAATTGAAAAATCAAGATACAGCAACGTAAACATTTACTTATAAAAGTGACATAACAGAAAAAATAGCTAAAACTTAAAGGTAGATGACTCTGAGTCATGAGCTTAAAGTTAAGCTGGAGTAAGACTTTTCTCCCAGATAGTCTATAAAATAAACAAATTCTTAAAGCAGTTTTTCAAAAGCTCAAGATTATTAGGTGTTTTAAAGAACCTGTTTATGTTAAACTTACAGATTCTGTGTCTCTTAGCATGAAATTGAGTTTCTCTACACTTCATATACTGAGAAGTGTAGAATATTTTTCTTCAATATTCTGCTGTTAATAATAGACAAGGTTTTCAAGTTATTTCCCATAAAATTTAATTCAGAATTTGTTTAAAAGTTTGTTATGGGATACTGTATCTGTTAGAACACAAACCATCAAAAAGAGAGTTTATTTATTACTATTCCTTAGTACACAAAGTTGATTTTGGTCAACCTTGTCGTAATCAATCCTGACTATGAGCTCACTGTAAAATTACACATTGGTTAGAAAACATCTCAGACCATAAGTCTAGAAATTCTCTTTTGTTGGTTATACACACAAGTAAAATACAATGGTAGATTTTTATTTTCAAAATTAAAATGTGACACATTGCTTTTCCCAAAAGGAATAAGATCACAGTATTAGGAAGCACCAAATACTAGAACAGACATAAAGAGCACCAACTAGGGAAAAGGATACCAAAAAACAATCTGGGATCCTAAAGGTAATGCATAAATGACTAATATTAATGAAATACTTTATGTTCTCACAGAGAAGAGTGTTACATGTTTCTACAGAGGTGAAAGAGTAACAACTAGTGCTTTGGGAAGAAAATGAAAGGGGATGTTGGAGCAGATGATAAAGCTTTTATGGACTTGCTTTTGCCTAAAGCAGTGAAAAGCAACCTGTGGACAACATAAATTGGTGATATGGTAATTTCAGACCTATTTATCTTATAGATGGGGACACTAAGGACATATAGAAGGATGAGATGGTAACTTCCACAGGCTTTCACAATACATCAGTGTAAGAGCCAAAAGTACACAGTTTGCCCAGTAGGACAGAGTTAGCACCAACTGGCTTACTTTTGGAAGAGGAAGAAAATTAAGCAATGGTATAATACACATATTCTGTTAGCTCAGGTATCTGGAAGGAAGTTGAAGTATGATGGTGCCATCTGCACACACGGAAGGCAATTTAAGGGCTGCTATTCACTCACACTGCTGTTCCTCATAAACTGTATTTTTCAGGGGAGGATAATGGAATCTAGGGTCAGACTATGGATATTGCAGAGATACGAGGAGGAAAAGGATACATGGCTGGTATAGGCTTTAATAGCCCTTTAGAAATAGGACTATGGAATCTCTGTTCTGATTCTCTGTAGTGTGGTGAACAGGGAATGGGAGCTTGCCAAAGAGCTCTAGATTAATGCATAAAATCTACCAATTTTGAAAAACTTTAACACTTAAAACATAATTAAAAAATCAAAAATATAATATTAAAAATGCTGGGGCAAATCACATTTTGCTGACATGGACAGATTAAAAACCAGCTTTCAAAGTTATTCTCAACTTAAAAATTTGTTCAAAAGTATAGTACTAAAATCAGATTAAGTAGTGCATGTTTCTAAAATATTAGTTGAAAAACATTAAGCCTTCAGTGTTGGAGAAATACCAAAAGACTGCCTAAGGATAGTTTAAAAAATCACACTTGCTAATTTAAAAAAAGGTGGAGGTGGAATAAACAATACTGAATAAACAAAAAAAGTGGTCCAAATTTTTTTTTCCTGGATCAGTTCTCATTTTTGATGTTGCTCTTTACTGGCTTGGAAAGTGTTTACCTGTTACTATGTAAAATACTAATAGAAGCTGTGCCTAAGGTTATTTTGGTCATCTGTAATTTGGCAGAAACATTGCTAATGAGTTAACGGCCTTACAAAAGAAAATTATGTTTCCAACTATCCTAACTTTATTAGTTTTATAAACTTTTATTGAATGCTTGCCATGTTTGAGAATACAAACAGATGAGAAAACATGGACACCACTTTCAAAGACTTTACAATCTAATAAAAAACATGTAATTGTAAGAAACGACAGTGATCTAGCACCTCTTATACTTTCCTGGATAAAACTTGAGCCCATTATCTGAAGTGACGTATCACAAGAATAGGCTCCATATGTACTCACCATCAAATTGGCACTGACTGATCAACACTACGGTGCTCACACAGTAGTAATATTCTCCAGGGAGTAGGGGGTTGGTGGGGGGTAAACTCACAGCTAATGGACGCGGTGAGCAATGTAGAGGGGAAGAGCATGCCTCTAATTCTTGCTTGGGTGAGGCAAAGACAAAATGTAACCAAAATGTTTATACCCTCATAATATCCTGAAATAAAAATAAATAAAAAAAATAGAAAAAAAACATGTAAGAGCTTTAATCCAAAATAATCCATTCATTAAGGAAACAATACAATGTATGCAAACAAGTGGCATGAAAAAGGAAAGTAAGACATTTATTTACATTTTCTAAAATGAATAATACATAACATTGTATTTCAGGAAAATCAACCATTCATATCAAGTGTATTAGTCAAGCTTCTTACTTATCTGCGAACAACAGAATCTCCTCTGGCTAGTTAAAACAAAAAAGGAATTTATTTAAAGATTAGTAGGGTGCTTACAGAAGCTCTGTTAAGGGTTAGAGAGCCAAACATAGGAGATATGAGGACAGAAAATAATCCCAACCACACTTAGGAGCTTCCCCAGGAAAAATCAGACTACCAGCATTACTTGGCACCTCTGATACTAAAAACCTGGAACAATCAGAAGCTCGTACCACCACCTTTGCCAAAAGATAAACTCTCTTGCCCAAGATTGCCACCTGATGTTGCTCCCATACAATTTCAAGTAAGAAGTGTATGCTTGGTCATATACCTCTACCTTACCTGTGCGTGGGTATGAGAATATAAATTTTCTGCCATCTATCTTGGGAAGTCAGGACTTGAAATATGGGAAATTACCAAAATGTAGAAAAGCTGTTTGAAAAGGCAAGGTGGCCACAAATGACAAGTATCTATTTCATTAAGTCACTGCTACTTTGTATTATAGAGAATCTGAAAATGAATCACTAAAGTCACAGTTTTTATTTTACAAAAGTGTAGAAAACATTTATTGTTTTAACTCCACTGATTTCCAAATCAATAAAATACCAATAAGTTTATGTAAGTATGTAAGATAAAGAGTATTAAAAAATACACATTATTTCTGATAATCCAAACAGTCTTACGCAAAGGAATAGTGAACAGATCTGAGATTTTTTTTTTATTTTATTTAACATCATTTAATAAAAAAGTAGTGTAAACAGGAAAGTAGCACAAAAATACAGTGTTGCCATGGAAGGCTGGTGCTTGCTGCTGGGAAGCTGAAGCCAAAGGAAGTGGTGGATGAGGGGAGCAAGTATTCTTCATAGGCAGGCAGAGAAGACACTCTTGGTTCTGAGACCCCCTGAAGCGGGGCTCTTTAGAGCTGGTGCCGCACCCCAGACACCAGTGTAAGGCGATGAGATGATGAACTCCAGCTGCTGCTCCCAACAATGCTTGTCCAAGAGGGTGATTCCGGGCCACGTGCACTTGTCTGCCTATGTGTGTAGAGAGCACCAAAAGGCTTACCATCGCCCACAGGCCTCCCTGAGGCCTAGTTTGTGGCCTGGCGTCCCGAGGCCGTGCATCTGGAGCCCATTCCTAGTCATCACTCTGGACTGTAATCTCATAGTCTCCTCCATCGCATGTCACCTTCCTACCGCCAGCCCAAGGTGCCAGTGCCTGCTGGCTCCACTATATGATCTCTCTCACAGGTCCCAATATACTAGTTTGGCTAAAAAAAAAAAAAATCTGCTCAGCCACATGCTACCCCTCCCCGATCAGTGGCTTTCTCCCTGCTCGCCTAACGACCGTCTCAGGTCTTCATTTTCTCCTCCGGCTGACACTCTTCAGTTCATCCAGTTCCTTCTCCGTTAGGTGGGATTCAGCAGTGGTCTCTGAAAGCATGTCTAGCAGGATGTCCACTTTCAGCCGCAGGAGACTGTTCTCTTCTTCCAACTGCTGGTTCCGCCTGCGAAGGCGCTGCGCCTCCCTCCAGTCCACAGCTCCACTAATCCCTGTCTCTGCTATCCACTGGCCATTTTCAAACTTCAGGCTTTGCCCTGTCAGGTTCATAGTGGGGGTTCCATAGTCAAGATCGCTCCACCTCCCGGGTTGAGCGATCCAGGGAATGCAGGTTGGAGAGAGAAGCAGACTTCCGAGGAGGCGTCTTTTTCGGACTGAATGTATTCCCAAAGAGAGGCATCTTTGCCCTAATGAAGGAAAGGCCAATGCTCCCTTCTCCTGACGCGTCCCAGAAGCTGGGGTCCAAGCGCACTCGAGACCCCTACTAAGGACCTACCAGAGTCCCGGTTACCCGCCGCAACCGCGGCTCGCCTGCCCCCACCACCCGCCCGCCGCGCGCACGCGCCCAGATCTGAGATTTTTAACATAACTAAAGTAGACTTAAGTTACCAAAACTTCTACCTAATAATGTCATATTCTAGATTAACAGAAATTTACTTGAGGAGAGCCAACTTCTATTTTTCGTCAATTTTACTTTTTTAAACAGTATCTAAAATATATTATCTATTTTCCTGCTTAATAAAAAAGGTATACAAAACATAACTGATCTTTTCCTTAATGGCTCCAAGACACCATTATAAACAGAATGTAGTGGTCGTGATTAGCTTAAAGACTATTTCAGCAACTATCAATTAACCAGCTCTTTCACTGAATTCTCCTAGACTTTTACTTGTAATGTTTGCTACCTCCAAAATCAACAGGTCCTCTCTACAGCACTACCCCCAAGACTGTCTGCTGTCCTATCAGCATTTTCCTGAAGATGGCCAGACTACCAAGTCTTACTCAATATTTATTTCTCTCTGTTCAACAGGCCATTACCTACCATCTCCCTTACGATGGTTTCCAACGTTGTCCAAACAAATAAAGGTAGCAATAGAGGAATGCTAGGGTTTTGAATTCTGGAAAGCTGATTTAAGGAACCATTACTTTTATGGCATATACTGTATAAAAAGGGAAACTGCATGTTGTATAAAAATTAAAATATAGAGTGGGGAGCTCCCTTCCTTTAACTGGAATAGATCACGAAATAGAGACTAAACTGTTGAAGATTTTAAAAAATAATTTACTTTTGGATTTGTGTTTGCCCAGATGATCAGCTATGAATTAATCAGATACCCATCAGATAATTAAAGTGTTAACATAGTAAAATCTGTACTAGAACTGTTGAGCTTGCTGCTATCTTAATCCCAATTTTCTGATATAAAGGTATTTTAACCTACTTAACAGGATGGAGACTTTTTCCCCCACTACTTATGCAAAAGGTTTTAATTTAAAATAAAAGCCTATGCCTAGGGCTAAAGTACAACTATAATAATCATATGATCTTTGGCACCCTCCCCTGTCTTCCAACATGACCTTTCCTATGATTTCAAAGTACTTTCCAGATCTAAATTTATAACATTTATATTCTCATCTAGTATCCAACTTTTGACAGGGTATTGAATTGATAAGAATTGACAGATTGACAGAAATTCAGGTATCATGACAGAAGATAGGATAATTGCGTATAGGATAGGATGCTTTATTTGGCATTCTAATGTATCATAACATACACTGTTACCTAAATGTCACATTTTCCTTCTGAGAACTCTAAAAAAAATATTGAGATAGGCTCAAAAGACTTAAAATCTGCCTGTCCCACTAGCTATGTAGCACTTTATAAATTTTAATATTTATTATGTTTTCAATTATAAAAGTATGTTTATTTTAGAAAATTTAGAAAACACAGGTTAAAAGTTCCACCATTTTTGATACATGTGTTTTTATGTGAACTCTAAATTTAGATGCACATAAAGTCTATAATACCCTCTTGACTTTGAAGAGAGGGAAAGAAGGCTACTATGGCAAAAATCAGGGAGAAAATGATAGAAGGCAAGGTTATAGAGATAGGGAGAAGCCAAAAGGTGAAAAAATGGTCTTATAAATTATATTAAACCATCAAAGTTTTTGTGAATGCTTGCTTTGTTTTGGGCAGGTAGTTGTTAATGGGAGAGGTGAGTGGCACAATCAGATTTGCATTCGGAAAAGTCCACTCTAGCTTTAATGTGAAAAATAGACTGGAATGATGTAAGTATGGACACTGTTAAGCCAATTAAGAGAAGATTACATTAGGCTAAGTGAGTGATGAAGAAACTGGATGAAGGCAGAGAAGATAGAGAAAAGTGGGCAGATTTAAGAAAGATTCAGGAAATAAAATTATCAGGATTTGGGGATGGATTCAGTATGTATGTGAGGGAGAGGAAGGCATGAAGGATGAATTCTAGGTTTTTAACTTGTACAAGCCAATGGACAGCTGTGCCATTCACCAAGCTAGGGAGCACTACAGTAAGACTAAGTTTGAGAAAGATCACGCATTCATAGTTAATTTTAGATGTGATCAATTTGAGGAAGATATATGTACCAAATATATTTTGTTTGCTTCCAGATCCACTCTCCACCCTTTATTATAAGGTTTATCTCTATAAACGGACAACCTCATCCTCTGGCTTCTCTTAAGTTCAGTCAATGGAGAGCCCTGGCAGGCGAGCAAAGAGATTCAGGAAAATGGGGTGAAGTATTTATTCCTTTGGCTCTCTTCTGGTGAGGTTGCCTTGGGCAGTGTCCTTCAATAGAAGGTGTCCTCTCAAAACAGTCTCTTCTCTGTAACTATCTCCTGGGCACTAGTAACTACTCCCTCTGCTTGCCCTAGTAACAGCCTTATCTCTTAAGGTTCTGCTAGATTCCAACCCCTTTGAAATAAACCCTCCTTGAAATATCCTAATTTGAATGTGCCACATTTCCTGACAGATGAGAGACACTGATACTGATACCGATGGAGTCCACATCCAGAGAAGTTATTAAGTAGGCAATTAGGTCTGAAACGTAAAGATTTGGACAAAAGACATGTATCTTCTGCATATAGGTGATAAAAGGGCATGGATAAGATCACTTATAAATAAAGTATAACATGAGGCTGGGCGCAGTGGCTCATACCTGTAATCCTAGCATTTTGGGAGGCCACGGCAGGAGGATCATTTGAAGCCAGCAGTTCAAGACCAGCCTGAGCAACATAGCAATACCCCATATCTCTACAAAAAATAGAAATAATTAGCCGGGCATAGTGGCACATGCCTGTAGTCCCAGCTAGTCGGGAACCTGAGGCAGGAGGATTGCTTGAACCCAAGAGTTTGAGGTGGCAGTGAGCTATGATGATGCCACTGCATTCTAGCGTGGGCAAAAGAGTAAAAAAAAAAAAAGGCATAACATGAGAAAAGGAGAGGCTCTAGGACAAAAACTTAAGATGGAGCAACATCCAGGCATTTAAGAACGAGATGAAATTAAAATATTAGATAATTCTGACACTTAAGACTGTGACTGCAATTAAAAAGTTCAAAAATTCATGTGTTGTCAGAAAGGAGAGTAGATACATTAAGTTTACTCTTTAAGTTAAGGATGCACAATGAAATATTTTATTGCTATAATTTATTGAACACTTTATATAGAACACATGTGATAGCAATTACTTTATCAATACAACCTCCTCACAATTCTAAGAGAATTACATTACTGTGGCAACATGCCCTAAGACATTAAAGTACTTGACAATATGGTTAAAATCAAAATGAATACACACACATATAAACACACACACATTATCTATCTCTATCTCCATTCTCAAAGGAGACACATACAAGAATGTTTACTGTGGCATTCTTTTTTATTTTTTTATTTCAGCATATTATGGGGGTACGAATGTTTAGGTTACGTATGTTGTCCTCTCCCCCCCCAACCCCGCCCCTACTGCAGCATTCTATAATAACAAAACACTAGAAATAATCCAAAATGTCTGTATCTGGTAATTGGATACACTGTAATATAGTCACATAATACTATATAATAACTCTTGAAATAAGCTAGAATGAAACAGCACTTGAAATAAACTAGAATGAAATAGTTTGCCATAGATAAAACTTAGATGCAAGAGGTCTCTCATCAGATACACCCTCTTGTCCTTGGAGTTCTCAGTCTCCATGACTGTAAGAAATAAATTTCTTTTCTTTATAAATTACCCAGTTTCAGGCATTATGTTGTAAGCAACATTAAACGGAGTAAGATACCCAGCTTTCTGACTGAAGACTATGAGCACAAAAAAGGGGTACAAAGAATCTAGTGGAATTGGATTCAGAGGATGAGGACTGGCATTCAGGGAGGATAAAGCACCTAGAATTTGTGAGATAACTCCAAAAAGAGGGAAGCTGTGCAAAAAAAGAGCTTCAGAAATCTATACAAAGGTTCCCTTAAGATGTTGCTGAGTACAATAGTCGCTTGGTATCCACAGGGGACTGGTTCCAGGATCCCCCGATGGCTACCAAAATCCTCAGATGCTCATATAAAATGGCATATTTTTTGCATATAACCTACATACATCCTCCCATATACTTTACATAATTTCTAAATTATAATACATAATACAGTGTAAATGCTATATAGTTATATTGTATTTTTGAATTTGTACTATTTTTATTGTTGTATTTTTTTAAAAATTTATTCCAAATATTTTTGATTCAAGGTTGGTTGAATCAGTCAGTGGATGTAGAACCTGCAAATACCAAGAGCTGACTGTCTTAGCCTGTGACTTCACAGAGTAAAACTCCACAAAGTTGAGTCTGACCAAGAAATTGTAAGCTAACAATTCAGAGAGTCACACAAAATGGGAAGATAACTGAGTGCTCATCAGCTGGAGTGGAAAGTCCTCATTCCTCACTTTGGGGCATTTAGTGGAGACTCTAGGCTAGAGGGATCATGCTATAGTAGGGCTGAACTAGAGTGAAAGCTATTCTATACTCACCCCAGAATAGCCTAAAATCTGGACTTGAAAGGATCATCAAATTATTCCAGAAGAAACTTAACTGTTGCCAGCACAAAGCCCAGTCCTCTTTGAAGGAAGTAAATAAAAATCCAGATACTGAACAAGGTATTAACAATGTCTAATTTCCGACAAAAATTACTGGATATGCCAAGAAGCACAAAAATATAACTTATAACCAGGAGAAAAATCAGTCAATATAAAGACCTAAAAATGACAAAAGATGATGGAGGGAGTTAGCAGATAAGGATATGAAAACATAAACGTAATAATGAAAGAAATGAAGATATATATATATATATATATATTAAAACACAAAAAATATAAAACTAAATATAACTGCTAAAGATGAAAAAATACATGACATAAAAAGTTCACTGGATTAGACACTGCAGAAGAAAAGATGAGCAATCTTGAAGACTTGGCACAGAGAACACAACTGAAAGTCTATGGATAAGAGAAGCAAAATGAACCTAAAGCAAGATAAACACACACAGACACACACACACACACACACACACACACAATCCCACATTGAATGCACAGAACAACCAAATTTTTAAAAATGAGTAATAAAGAGAAAATCTTAAAAGCAGTGAGAGAATTAAGATATGTTACATATAGAGGAACAAAGATAAGGAGATCAGTAGATTACTCTTCAAAAACTATGCATAGTAAAACATGTCATGCTTTAAGTGCTGATAGAAAAAATCTTGTATAATCTACGTAACTCCATCCTTCAAAATGTAAGGCCAAATAAAAACTTTTTTGGAAAAAAAAAAAAAAAAAACACCCTCAGAATTCATTGTTGGCAGACCTACATTACAAGAAATGTTAAAAGAAGTTCTTTAGGTAGTAGAAAAATGATACCAGATGGTATCATGAATTAAATATAAAATATAAATGTATACTTTTTCTCTTCATTCTTAAATTGCTTCGAAAGATAACTATTTATAACACATACAATAATAGTATAATGGGGGTTTATAATACACGTAGAAGGAAAATATATGACAATACCACAAAAGATGGGAAGCAGTAAACAGAAGCATAGTGTGAAGCAGTATAGCACTATTTGAAATTGACAGTGATAAATTAAAGCACATCCCATAAACCCTCAAGAAACTACTTAAGAGAAACTACTTTAAAAAAAAAAAAATCAAACAATGACGTATAGCTAATAAGCCATTAGCCATACACTAATTAGCCATACACCAATAGCCATACACTATTTTATCTCCACCAAGAGTGGAGATAAAATAGAATACTAAAACAATGTAAGAAATATTACCAGGGATAAAAAGGATACCCATACTAAGAGAGAAGTCAATCCATCAAAAAAACCATAAAAGTCATAACTATCTATACACCCAATAGCAGAGTCTTAAATTACATGAAGCAAAATCTGACAGAACTCAGAGAAGAAACAGACAAAAGTTCACTACACTAAAAATTGTATTTCTACATACATTAGCAATAAATAATTGTATATTAAATTTAAAAACGATTTACAATTGCAGCAAGAACATTAAGTATATAGGGAAAAAGGTAACTAAATATGCAAAAACTGTGTACACTGAAAACTACAAAATACAGCTGAGAAAAATCAAACAAAACAAATACCCAGAAATTGATCGATGACTTCCATGTAATCTCAATCAAAATTTTCTCAGGCTTTTTTATTTTCTGTAGAAATTTCCAATATGATTTTAAAATTACACAGAAATGTGAAGATCCTAGTATAGCCAAATTTGAAAAAACAAAACACAAAGTTGGAAGACTTGTATTACCTACTTTCAAAGCTTACCATAAACCTATCATAATCAAATCAATATAGTATTAGCATGACCACAGACCTATGGATAAATGGAACGGAAGAGAGTTCAGAAAGTCTCACAAATAAATGTTCAACTGACTTTCAATAAAGATGCAAAGGTAATTCATGGGGAAAGAATAGCTTTTTTCAATAAATGATATGGGAACAACCAGCTATCCAGACGGAAAAATAAAACTTTTCCCTCACAGCGCAAACAAAAATTAACTTCGAACGAATAATAGATATAACCATAAAAACTAAAACTTAGAAATTTCTGAAAAAAAGAGAAGATTTTCATAGCCTTGGGTAAGCTAAGTTTTCTTAGGTTACAAAAAGCACAAAACACTAAAAAAAAAAAAATCAATGAATTGAACTTCAAAGGCAAAAACTTTTCTTCCTCAAAAAACACTGAAAATAAAAAGGCAAGCCATGGACTGGGAGAGAATAATTGCAGAACATATGTATCTGACAAAGTACTTGTTTCCAGACTATATAAAGAATTCTTATAATTCAGTTGTAAAATGCATGGCAATGATTAAAAAAAAAAAAGAACAATGTAACAGAAGAAAAGTACAGGGAAACTTGATCATATCTATGTTTAATTTCCTTAAAAACTATTAGGTTGTGGGTACATAGGGCTTTATTATAATTTTATTTATTCTTTGCTCTATGCTTAAAATATTTTATCATTAAAAAAGAAAAAGGTAACACTGTACTCAAAAAGACACCTTAATTCCATTAAATTATCATAGTTACTAAGACATTTAATGGAGCATTTTCTTACCATGGCTTATTTCCCTGTGTTATTTGATGTCAGGGGAGACAAATACATGTAAAATTGGAGAAAGGAAAAAGATTGCGTCATATTTCTAGTTTCCTACTAGCCATTCCTATTTGGATGCTTAAATGTTCCCATGATCACTTTAAACAACTTATTCAAAATGAGTTCACTGTTTTTTCCCCACTTTGGACTCACATTTTCAAGCTTTTTTGTTTTTTTTTGCTGGTTTTATGATTTTACAAGTCACAAGGATGGTATATTGCTTAGGAACACAAGCTCTAGAAGCAGACTGCCTGGGTTCCAATCTTGAATTCACGACTTAAAGACTGCTTGATCTTGGGCAAGTTACTTAATCTTTCTGTGCCTCAGGATAAATGCTGAATACGTGTAAGATGCTTAGAGTTAAATCTGGCATACAGTCCAGCTCTATAAATGTTAACCATTCTTTTTATCTTCTTCTTATTGTTACTACTACAACTACTTTTTTTTTTTTTTTTGAGACAGAGTCTTGCTCTGTCACCCGGGCTAGAGTGCATTGGCATCATCATAGCTCACTGCAACCTCAAATTCCTGGGCTCAAGCAATCGAACCTCCTTGCCTCAGCCTCCCGAGTAGCTGGGACTATAGGCACCTGCCACCACACCCGGCTAAGTTTTCTATTTTTTGTATAGATGGGGTCTCGCTTTTGCTCAGGCTGGTCTCAAACTCCTAAGCTCAAGCAATCCTCCTGCCTTGGCCTCCCAGAATGCTAGGATTACAAACATGAGCCACCGTGCCTGGCCTATCTTTTTGATTTATCTTTGTTTCTTCCGTTGTTTTCACTGTATCAAGGAAGGTACTAAGTCCTATTAATTGTTCCCAGAATAATCTGATCTCTCCCTATTTCTGCCGACCAGCACAGAGGTCTAGACTACACAGCCTTCTTTCTACAAGCCTTTCTTTTCTTCAATTCTCCTCATTCCAATATATTGTACACTCTTGTCAGGTTAATCTTTACCCCTTTCCATAAGCCCTCTTTTCATATAGTAGTTCTGTGAAGTTCTGCACAAGGAAAAAAAATATTTCACAGTGGTTTCCCAAATCAATCACTGTTTTAAAAAGTATGATGGTAGAAAGTCTCAAGGCTGAGTTTTAATCCCACAAATATCAAGCATGTTACATTTATTACTATAAGAGGAGCAATAAGTTATAAATTGCCTTTGACTAGCATTAGGAAGTCCCTACTATATAAGCAATCACTCCTAACAGAGTTTGAGATTTGATTTTCGACTATAAAAATCACCAGTCCTCAGTCTGGGCAACATAGAGAGACCCTGTCTCTCCAAAAAAATTTTAAAAACATTAGCCAGGCATGGTGATATACGCCTTTAGTCCCAGCTACACGGGAGGCTGAGGTGGGAGGATCACTTGAGCCAAGGAGTGCAAGACTGCAGTGAGCTGTGACTGTGCCACTGCACTCCAGCCTGGGTGACAGAGGAAGACCCTGTCTCAAAAAATAAAAATACAAATACAAATAAATCATCCGTCTTTTTTCTGCCAGTATAGAAACTTGACTTACTTCTCTGGTCCCTACTTCCCCTTTGATATAAATAAAATGTTATATAAATGCCATTGCTCTATGTTCTGAGACTCTAGAAGGTACCTCTAATTCAGCACAATGCTTTTTCCTGAGGAGCCTATAGTAAGCACAGTTATCCAGAAAATTAATACCAATGAAAGAAATGGCAGAAGTGAATTTATGTTATTCTTGAACTACATAAACTCTGAGTTTCTCCTAATTTTAAAGGTCTGTGATTCTATTCTAAAACTACAAACCTACATAAAATTCCTCTAATTTAAAATTTATAATTGACTTGAGAATATTTCTAGAAATCATTCTGAAATCTTTTATAAAAATTACTCTGTAGTTTCAAGATAATTGGTTTTAAAATTTAACACTATATTGTTAAATAAATTGCATTGTGATATTTCATTATGAATTAATACTTTGGTGACAATGCATTTTGGAACACTACTAAAATGGGCCCAGAAATTTGACATGGGCGCATAGAAGTTATGCAGCTGAAATCATAAAATTTAATTTTTTTTTTAACATTTACCTTTTTTCTTCTTTTGCTCTCATCTGTTCTTCCTGTCTCAAAACTTGAACCATTATAGATTCAAAAACTCCACTTGTCAAGCCTGCCAAACTTCGTGGTGTTGACCGACGCCTTGTTGAAGTACATGCAGTTCCCTTCTCATCCTCCAATCCATAATAGCCTCTAGATGTAACTGCTATCGTTGTCTTTTCTCTCAAGTGCCTTGGAGAAGAATAAGTCAATTCACAAGGTCAAACCTTCTGGATAAGCAATAAACCCCCTTAATCAGCATTTTAAGAAGAACTACTTTTGCTAACTACACAAAAAGTGTTCAGTTAAACCTGAACTTAGCTATGCTCCAGATTTTTATCCTCCCTATACATTTTCTCACATTCCTTAATTATGTCATAAAATAAGTATGAGTGATAATCCCTTCCCTACATTAAAAAAATAAGATTGAAGCATTAAAATTAAGGGCTAAAGCACTATCACTTTAATAGAAAAAATTTATTGTTTGTGATATATTTCATACTGGGACAATGTACAATAAAAGAAACATTTTGGGAAAGAAAATATACAATGATAAACATTTTGAAAAAATTATAAACAAATGACACATTGCAACATATATTTTTAATTGTAAGTTGAAATTTGGAAACCTCCTGACTAAACTCTAAAAGAATCTAGGAATCTAGATTTCATCTTCAACTTAACCACAAATGTCTCCTTACTCTATGATGTTTTTATTAATATACTGAGATACTAATCTGATGCTTAAAGATGATGATGAAAAATAGTTTCTTAGCAGTTTGCTTAATTATCCATAAGTCCCCTTAATAAATTTGAAATAACTGGTTAAAACCATTTAAACTGAGAAGAGAAACATTACATTAATCTTATTCAAGTTTTTATTCTGAATTTGCATCTATATGAGGGTTAACTGTAAAAAATTTCAGGGAGAACATCTGTTTTTCTATCTTTATAAAATATGCCAGAGCCTCTGAAGGTTTTGTATATGTTGTTGTTTCTACAATGGCAAAATCGAGTCAATATTCGAAGTAAGCATTCAATATACTGAATAAAAATTTATATAACTTAAAAGTTGACTCTATAGTTATATTTCATTGTTTCCTATAGGCTTTCTTTAATATAAAATACACTAAAGGTTCACTAAAATATAAACCTTTATGGCATAAAATATAGTCCAAGTCCTGTCCTTTTTGAACTATGTCCACAGTGGCTTATTACTCTAAACTAGAATAACTTTTTAAGTCTTACTCTCAATGCCATCTAGGACCCTTGAATAGTATGACTGCACGGTTGTCCTGAACAGCAGCACCATTATGTGTACCATTATGTGTTTCCTCTGTTCTAAGGAAATGACACTTGTAACTAATTCAGCTTTAAGTAAGGCATGAATGTTAAACTGGCTTTCCAGTAATACTAAAACTTTGGGGCTAATCTACTATACCATTTCAGGCTGTGATCCTTTAGGGTACAACAGCATACATCTGTATGATGGCTAATTGGGCTGGAGGTAAAGAATTGTGGACCCAAGATAAGTAGATGACTGATGACAACAGATACTGAATGAGTGTACTTGGGTTTTTTTGAAATAAGGTATTGCTCTGTTGCCCCAGCTGGAGTGTAGTGGCATCATCATAGCTCACCGCAACCTCAAACTCCTGGGCTCAAGCAATCCCCCTGCCTCAGCCTCTCGAGTAGGTGGGACTACAGGCACATGCCACCATACTTAGATAATAGTACAGTGTTTTTATTAGGTGAACTAACTAGCTCTGTAATTTTAATTATTTCATTAATACTAATGAAAGAGAACATCAATGGACAGTATTACACTGAAAAATGATGACATCTCAGGGGTCACAGGGTATTTAGAGCATTGGGAATAATGACCCAATAAGTATGTAGTAAAATGGGGATAAAGAGAATTGAGGGAAGCAGTAAGTCACATGGCTAAATTGTTATATAAATAAGTCAAAAACTATTTTACCCTTTAACATCAGTTTTATAAGTAGACAGGATAAAGTATAAACTACTTTTTAAAACAGTATTTTCTCAGATTAAAGACCAAAGTAATATCCTTTATTACCTATTAGAAATAAAAATTTATAAGCTTTGATATTTATCACTCATAATTAAAATAAAGGAAAGCCCAAGAAACTATGCTGTTTCTCTCTTATCAACATGTAAAGATTCAAAAGACTTATATTACTCAATGTTGAAAAAGACATAAGGAAAGAAAATTTCTCATACAACATTAGTGGGTGTGTAAGTTGGCACAGTCTCTCTGGAAGTCAATTTGGTAATAATCATTAAGGTTTAACATGAACATATCCTTTGACCCATCATGCTTTAGGGAATTTACCCTACAGACATACCTCTCACAACTATGAGCAATAACACTCACACAGAGTATTACTTGTTATCTAAAAAAAAACACTGGAAAACATAAATGTCCTTCAATACAGGACAGATTATATAATGCACACTACAACAGGAATAGCATCCATACATTCAAAGGAATCAGTAATATGTGTATGTACCCACTGTAAAAGATGTCCATATTATATTGCTGAATGTAAAAAAGTTTCGAAACAAAATACATTTTTTAACCCAAAAAGAATTATATACAAGTATATATATGTACACATACATATGGCATCTAGTAGAGTGTTTGCATACATGTACAAGTTCAAACTCTCACCTCGAGTATTATAATCATCTCGTGACAGGTCTCCTGGCCTCTCTACTCTGATCTCCCTACAGTCTATTCATATAGCAACCCCGGTAATCCTTTTAAAAAGCAAATCAGGTCAAGTCTTTTCGAAAGTCTTCTAGTTAGAATACAATCTAAAGTTCTTATGACCTACAAGACTTAGTATGATACGGCCCTCACCTACTTCTTCAGACCTCATTTTCTGCCACTCTGATCTTAGGTGTTTGTATGCCAGCCACAAAAGTCTGCTTTTTATTCTCAGTCACACAAACACGTCTGCTTCCCAGCGTCTGTGCACTTGATCTCTCTCCTGTAAGACACTCATCCCCCAGAAATTCATATGGCTAGGCACTATCACTTTATTCAGGTCTCTGTTCAAATGCTACCACATCTGAGGGGACTTTCCTGACCATGAGATTTAATTAAAAAATACCTTATCACTCTACTCTCTTAAGCTAATTTATTTTTCTTCATGCCACTTACTACTACATTGTATTATATAATTATCTACTTATTTGATAATTATCCATCTCCGCACCAGAATGAAAGCTCCAGGAGAATAGGGTCTTTGTTTTGTTAATGACTGTATCATAAGATCTTCAAACTGTACAGTATATATCTATATATCTGTATGTGCATAGAAAGTATTTGGAAGGATACTATTCAAGCTGTTTATTTTTCATTTTAAATCTACGTACATAATTAAGGTTTAAAAATTCCAATCATCTATTTTGTCCATAGTAAAAGAATCCTGCTTAAACATCTGTTACTAACTACTTGAGTTCCATTCACGGGCAAATAAGATAAAAAATAAATCTCATCTCCAAACAGGAATTGTCAAATAATTAATCAATGATAAAACAATATATTAAAATGACTCTCCCCTTCTAAAATTCAAGTTTTTTTCTGTCTACAAGGAAAATTATTTCACGAAATCAATCCAACAATAGTTTGAAAAAATAATAA
Organism: Propithecus coquereli; assembly: GCF_000956105.1. Lineage (NCBI taxonomy): Eukaryota > Metazoa > Chordata > Mammalia > Primates > Indriidae > Propithecus > Propithecus coquereli. The sequence continues at coordinate 3,101,716 of NW_012148252.1, read as the reverse complement.
TATATTGCCAACCATACACAAAAGTTAAGCCATAATTATGGTTGACTTAGTGAGTTTTACAGAATTATTCTTTCTTTCCTTTTTTTTTTTTTTTAACAAGGCATGGAAAGTCTTCTTTGCATTAACATATTCCAAATTTCAGAATTCAGAGGCTCAATTCTGTTTAAAATTATTAAAATAAGTATTAACAAGGAAGTATACTGATACTAAGCTTTACTCACAGTTAATATATGAACTGACACTGCCCCCCTCCCCCCAAACACGTTTGGAAAGGTTTCCATTATTGTGTGATGTTTTTGTTATCAAAAACAATGTAAATGTGTTACTTATAAAATTGTATCTGCATAATTAAAACTTGGAAATAGAATTACCTAATCTGCTTAAAAATATCCTAAATGAAGAGTTTCGATCACTTTGTTAATCCATTCATTTAAAAAACGCAACTGTAGTCTTCAAGGTCCTGGCAAGAAAGAGATAATACGTAAAAGGAGGTTATGTTTAATGAAGGGACTATTTACAAACGGTGTAGGCAAGGTTAAGAGAAAGTAGGAAGGGACGGTGAAGCACTCCTGGGCTAGCCATAGCAGGGAAGTATTACCACCCTAGGTCCAATAGGGAAAGGGGAGGGAATAGTTACTGGAACCAAAGAGCTGTAACTGTAGAAAAGTGCCATACAATGATGGAGCATAGTTACTGACAACCTGCAATACAGCAAAGAGGAGGCTGTTAGAATAAACACTCCTTTCTGGCCTCCTGTCAGTGCTTCCCATTGGCTGAACCCAATCAGAAGAGAGAGGACAAGGAAGACCAGTTGATGCAGTCCTTAGAAATCAACCTTCCCCTCAGAAATCAACTGGGGCACAATGCACAGAGTAGAGAACGCATTTGGAGGGGCAAATGAACATTAACAGCACAATGCAACCTTAGTATTAGTTTATAAGAACTAACCGAAATTAGAAAAAATAGAAATTTTCCTGGTAGATTTCAACAAAAAATTTTGCATATTTGATCGATAGCCATCATGATGTAGTCTGCTCTGCCTGCACTGCACTTCTTTCATCTAGATTTATGTATCTTTATGAACTCTGAGCTACAGCAGCCAAGTATCAAATAAACCTAACTTAAAACAAGCCTTTCAAATAGTGCTACAACCAAGTATTAAACCAAGATTTTCAAAACTCGGAAGTATCACAATGTCCTCACCAAAAAGAACTTTTTGTACCATTAATAAATAATGTTTAAAAAATATTTTTAAATGTTTATTCTTTCAAGTATCAAGTTTATGTTTTATAATATTTAAAACATAATAGTATATAAGTATCTATGATTTATAAATAACTATGCATAACTGAAGATACATATTCAAAATTTTTTCTGCTTGGGAAGTCAGATCATAAAAGTTTAGAGACCACTGCTTTCATGTGTAGCTATAAGCTACCTGATACTCAAAAACGTTTTCAGAAAAAAAGGTCTTCATATGCATGAAAAACATTTGTCACAGACTATTCAATTTACTTCCCACTTGATCTTTACCTTCTGTTCTCCCAGTTGTTACTCTTAGTCCCCATGAATTTTTTTGTCCTAATCCAGACCTCCAGTTCCTTGTTTGACTCTTTCACTTGCTCTAACATAATTCAGCCTCTATCAGTTATTCACATAGAGAACTTGTTGGGCCCCATAATACTTGACTAACCTCTTATCTCATCACCCTTGACCAATTATCTTTCTGTCTCAGGCATGTAGGCTCTCTCTCACATCTCAGCCAAAAGCTCCTTCACTCCTATATCTCCACTACCAAGTACTGTAGGAAAAAATCACTACCTCGTCATCTGTTGTCCAACTATAAACTCAACTGGGCTCTACTGTGCCTAAGATGACTTCTTTGAAGGTGGTCAACTCCCTCTCTTTCATTCTCTGTAACAGCAATTTCATTATTCAAAAGCTTTGCTCCACTACCTACCATCAATTAGCAGCTGACTTTGCCCACCACTTTATTTCACAGAGAAAAGCGGTAGTTTTTAATTAAGAACTCCATTAACTTCCTGCTTCTCAAAAACCAAAATTTCAAATACCTAAATCCAGGCCCATCCTCACTTTATGTTTCAGCAAAAACTGTGCCTCTAATCCTCTGATGAAAAATGAATCACTACATAGGTCTTCGGAATTTGTATTTCATTAATTATCTTCTGCATAAACATATTCAAGTTTATATAAAAAACAAACCATCCCCGAGTGACATCTAAGCTGCTAAACACACTTCATTTTTCATTCACATCTCAATCATCCTTTCCTTCCTTCCTTCCTCCATTTATTCAGAGATAGAGTCTTGCTCTGTTGCCCAGCTAGAATGCAGTGGCATAATCACAGTTCACTGTAACCTCAAACTCCTGGGTTCAAGTGATCCTCTTGCCTCAGCCTCCTGAGTAGCTGGGAATTTTTAAATTTTTTGTAGAGACAGGGAGCTTGCTATAGCCCAGGCTAGTCTCAAACTCCTGGCCTCAAGCAATCTTCCCACCTTAACCTCCCAAAGTGCTGGAATTCCTTAGGGACTGTGTCTATTGAAGAAGAAAAAACAAACAAGGTGCTGGGATTACAGGTGAGAGCCGCCCCACCCAGCCCCAATCTACTATAATGTGGCATCTGCCTGCAGCTACTCTACTGAAATCACTCTTCTTCCCAAATGATGTACCAGTTATAAAACACAAAGAATATTTTTCAGTTCTTATTTTACTCAACCTCTACATACCATCTATTTACTCTACTGTCATGAACTTGAATAGGACTTTACAGAAAGAACAGCTTTAGAGAGGTAGGAAAGAATGGAGAGGGAATACTAAATAAAGACAAAAATTTTAATTAATATTACTCAAATTCATTAATTCGAAATATTTACTGAGCAACAGGGATTCAGCAATGAACATACTGACAATTTGTATATATGGAATCAAAAGTGTAAACATTAAAGATGACTGATATAATTCAGGTTGAAACAATGGTGACACCACTGACAAAAATGTGAAAGTCAAAATGAAAAATAGGTAAATTGGGAAGGAGATTTGGGTTAGAAATACACTTAGTTTTTAATATTTTGAGATAACAGTTGCACAACTAACTGGAAAAGTTCTACGGACAGAAATACGAAACTAAAACAAAAGGGAGGGCTCGAGATATTGATTTGGGAGTCTTAGTGACAAGTAAAGCCATGAAAAATACATGATACCTCCAGAGGAATAAATACTGGGAGATAAGCTCTTAAGGCATAACTTTAGGGAAAGTTACAAGGAAAAGCACAGCAAAAGAGGAGGAAGACTCATAAGATGTGTTAAGACATAAAGTAAGTTAAGAAATGGCACAATACAGGTCAAAGGAAAAAAGTTTTAAGTACTAAGTGATCAAAACTATTTAATTTTCCAGACAGATTGAGAAAGGACCAAGTAAAAGCCAAGTATTAAGGAAGAAGGCATTCATTAGTAAAATTCAAGAGGACAACATCAATAATGCAGAATCAACTGCAAGAACCTTGTAAGTTAAAAAATCTTTCAAAGCCTTTGTTCTTTTCTGAAATGGCACCAAATAAATGATATAATGCCCAAAAGAACAACTAAAGACTATCATAACTAATTTTTTAAAAATCAAATATTTGGTTTAGAATATTTGTTTTCCAAATTTAAAGAAGGTACAAAGGCAAATGGAAAATTTTTATTTACATAGAAATAGTATTTGAAAGGTGCCTTAACAACTTTGACAAGTTTGACAAGCATTTTTAATAAGTTAAGGCTGCTCTGCTGAACATATTACTACTGCTATAGTTATTCCTTACCACAAAGAACAACTCAGGAGATCTCAATGCAAGTAAAACAGAAGCTCCCTAGGTCACTAACTCTCACAGTGTCTAGATATGTTCATGTTCCCTGGAAGACGCTAAAGATGTGATGAGTCTGCAAAGTAGGCCAGTAAATACCTTGGCTTCCTATTCCTGGCCAACTCCACTATATATTTGCCAACCATCAATGAGGCTTTAAAGTAGCATATTATAAATTCAGGACACTTTCAGATTCAGACAATGACACAAAGAGGAAAGAGAGAAAAGCTAGGGTGAGTCTTGTCCCTGACTACCTGAAATAACAGGTCTTAACAAAGAGACATAGGGACCTGGCAAGAGCTAAAGACATAATTTAAGTTAGGAAGATGTGGCAAGTGGATATCATATTGCCCTTAGAATATCAGTAACGCTATCAACTTCTCTTTTCATCTTTCATTTCACGAATGACAAGAATATGATTCTTATTCCCCACAAACTAGTAATTTCTATTGTTTTCTCACATAATTTCTTATGCCAAGTGACCAAAACATGGGTGATGGAAATGTTGATTCTACTATACTATTAAAAAGCCATATATCTTAGGAAAAAATAAATACCTGAAAAAGCCCTGGAGAAAACTTTTTTGACAGAGGACTGGCTCTACCAGATAACAACATTAAAAAGTATTTTAAGGTCATAGTAATAAGGAGGTTTAATATAAGAAGAGGAATAGTTAGATAGAATAGCAACACAGTGAAGAAACTTCAAAAATAGATCCCAATACACCAGGAACATGTTATAAAGATGGTATTTCAAAACAAAGGAGAAAAGTAATGTTGCAACAACTGGCTAGATATTTGAGGAAAAAAGTACACCTGGATTTCAATCTCACTTCCTCACTAAAACAAATTCCAGATGGATCCATTCATTTGTTTCATCATCCCTTTATTCCTTCACTCAATATTTACTAAGAAAGCACAGGTAGTGGAGTAGGTGTTGATATCAACACTTACAGGCAAGATTCCTGTTTTCACTGAGCTTACATGATATAAGGAAGATATATAAAAAGTAAACAAATGCATACATAATACATAAGTTCCAACTATAAGTTACATGCTGCAAGTTCTGCAAAGGACAGAGTGCTCTAGATCTGCGGTCCCCAACCCCCAGGCCGCAGATCAGTACTGGTCTTTGGCCTGCTAGGAACCGGGCCACACAGCAGTAGGTGAGAGGCAGGGGAGCCAGTGAAGCTTCATCTGTGTTTACAGCTGCTCCCCATCACTGGCATCACTGCATAACCTCCACCTCCTGTCAGATCAGCAGTGGTATTCGATTCTCATACGAGCACGACCCATACTGTAAACTGCACACTTGAGGGATCTAGGTTGCACACTCCTTATGAGAACCTAATGCCTGATGATCTGAGGTGGAGCTGAGGCGGTAATGCTAGCGCTGAGGAGCACCTGCAAATACAGATTATCATTAGCAAAGACGTTTGACTACACAATAAATATAATGAGCTTGAATCATCCCGAAATCATCTCCCCCAACCCCCAGTCCATGAAATAATTTTCTTCCATGAAACTGATTCCTGGTGTCAAACGGCTGGGGACCCACGCTCTAGATAAAAGAAAGAGCAAGTATAGAAGCCCTGAGGTGAGAAATGGTTTGGCAAGTATGCGGGAAAAATAGAAAACCAAATTTCTTACTATAACCTAAGTGTTAATGAAGCACTTAACTTTAAGCAGAGAACCGACTATGTACATTTTTACAATTTCACTCCGGCTAACGGGTAGAAAATGGACTTTAGGAGGAAAAAGCAGAAGAGGGAAAACGAGTCAGGAAATTACAGCAGTATTACAGGCAAGAGATGATAATGGCTTGTACCGCAGTTGTGATAGTAGAAAGAAAAAGACAAGATTTAAAATATACTTTGGAGGTAGAAAGGTCAGAACTGGTTGATACACTTAATATGGGAAATAAGCGAAAAGGGAGAGCAAAAGGAAGAATCAATGAAAAATGGTAGTGTTTTGGGCAGAGCAACTTGGTAGATGGTAGCATGTACTAAGACTAAGCTTAGTGAAAAAGCAAAACAAAAAAACCAAAAGTTCAGTTCTGAACATGTTAAAGTTTATTAAGACACCGAAAGAGATATAAGAATCTATTAACAGTAGTAGCCTTTTAACAGTAGACCACCTGGAGACTAGTGAGAGAAGGAGATTTAATTTTTGCCACCAGATGCGTACATTATTTTTTAAATCAATAAACTATTAAGAATACAAACACTGGCCTGGCATGGTAGCGCATGCCTATAATCCCAGCACTTTGGTAAACTCAGGTGGGAGGATCACTTGAGGCCAGGAGTTTGAGACCAATCTGGGCAACAATAGCAAACGTCGTCTCTACAAAAAATTTTTTAAAAAGTTAGCTGGGTGTGGTGGCCCACACCTATAGTCCTAGCTACTTGGGAGGCTAAGGCAGGAGAACTGCTTGAGCCCAGGAGTTTGAGGTTATAGTGAGCTATGATCGTGCCACTAAACTCTAGCCTGGGCAACAGAGTGAGACATGGTCTCTTAAAAAAAAAAAAAAAAAAAAAATACAAACACTAATCACTGGACTGAGTCCATGTATATTACAGTTATATTTCAACCACATCCTTTAGATTTCCAAAAGTTATATTTTACACACATAATGATTTATATATACATATTTTTCCTCATCAGTCGACTTGAATAAATTAAATGTCATTTATATGGAAAGGGTTTTTTTTTTTTCCTTGAGATGGAGTCTTGCTATGTTGCCCAAGCTGGTCTTGAACTCCTAGCCTCAAGTGATCTTCCCGCCTCAGCCTCCCAAAGTGCTGGGATTACAGGTGTGAGCCACCAAGTCCAGTCTCAAAATAATGTTTAATAATCTATATTGCAAATAATGTCAATCCTACCACTCTAAATGCTAAATGCTCCCTATTCCTTGAAATCTTTTATGATCCTTTTCTCTCCAGTCTGTTTCTCAGCAAAAAGACTCTTTCTCTCAATCCTCACAGCTTTAGCACAGTGATTAAGTGCCTGGGCTATGGAGCAAACTGCCTGGATTCAAATCCAAGTTCTGCCATTAATTAGTTTAGGCAAATTAATCTTTCTGTGTCTCAGTTTCTTCATTTGTAAAACAGGTTATATAAATTACAAATTATCTCAAGAGCAATCGTGAACATTAAATAATTTGAGTAAAGCCCTTCATATTGGTGTAGAGTGGTGCTTAATAAATGTTAACTATTACTAAAATCATGGTTAATAAACAGTAATTTCAAAATTTCTGCTGGGCTTCTGTGTATTAAAGACAACCAAGTCAAGTTCTGTTTCTATTCTTTGCTCTATATTGGTAAATTAACCATGAGCACTGTTGAAAGGTACAGCTATACAACATGGTAGAGTAATGAAAATATTAGAAAGCCAGCTAATTTGTGTGACCTTAAACATTAAATATTTTTAAGATATAGTCTTACTATAAAACTCACAAACTCTGATGGCCTCCACCTACTTCTTAATGAGTGAGGCTTATTTTAAATGAAAGTGGTTTTCTCATTTTTTCTGGTTGGTAGCCAAACAAAACAAAATAATCCACATGGAGAAAGTAAATTTTTTAGAAGAGAAAACCACAAGGTCAAAAAACCACAATAGTACAGGGTCTTACTGCTGTTCTTGTACATGGTCCTACTCTTGTTATCCTGTTAGTATTTAACAGAAAATGCTGAAACAAAAATCACATGTAATAACATTCATATAAGTGAAATAACATCTAATAGGTGATAAATAGAATATTAAATTGTATATATGACAAATCCAAATTTTGTATTTAATCTTTTTCTGTGTAAATAAATAATACATATGTGTATATATCAGATAAAGAAGGCTAACAAGTAGTTACCTCTGATGGGATGTGTAATTTTTTATTTTAATTTTTTTACAATTTTCTATTTTTTCCAAATTTTCAAAGAGCATGTTTGTTTAACGAATGGAAAGAATGAATAAATGTTAACTATTAGTAGAAAAAGGGTTTAAATTGCTAATAAGAAAGTTAAGAGATTTCAGTTATCCTATAATTTATGTACTCTTTCCATGAAACTTTTTTAATAAGTCTTAAGTATAACTAATAACCTTTAGTCTACATTTTACTATCAAGCAAATTCCCTCTTTTGGAATTAATAAGTAGAGGAATTCACTAATATTCTAGCAATTGCACCATAATCGGGGATTTAGATAAACTGAAGAATATAAATGGTTCTCCTACTTGTTTGGTACTCTGTGGAACACCATGCAATAGTATCATATTTAACTATTTCTAAATACCTTCTACTAGCAGTATTACATAAGACTATGTTCTTACAAGTATTGTGTTACAGATATAGATTTGTGTCTATAAAAAGTAAGCTGTCAAAATAAGCATATTGATATTGTCAATACATGTTTGCAATTTATTAATATTTGCCATAGTTCATTTTTTTTTGGTTATTGGCAAAGTTGCTAAAAATAACTTGGTAGAAAGAATAACTTAAATTGATAAAATTCTGTATTTAACATAATTTTTTCCTGAGAACTAGGAGAAGACTGAAATTATTCAATTAAAGAAACAAAATGAAGTCCAATCTATTTAGAGATGCAAATGTAGCATATTATCTAAATTTGGCAAAAGAAAGTAGTCTTTCTCTTCTCTCTAGCATTACTCGAAGATTTTTGTAATATACAAAAAATTTTTCCAGATACATTTATATATACATAAAAATTTTCATTAAATCTAAAAGAAACAAAGTCAAATACAATTTTTTTGAACTTGTAAATCAAAAGAATAGAAATTGAAAACTAAGGGATGAAGAAAAAATCAAATTGAGTCTAGTTTTCTCTTTCTCTAATTCATTTCATATGTGTCCCTTACAATTTCCTAGCTTAAAAGCCTTTAGTATAATAATTCCCTAATATGGAATATCAAGTTCTTTTTAGTAGCACAGCATATTAGGCCCTCTGTGATTTGGCTACATAATCTGGCCCTCCCAGTCACACCTGTCACTACTTTTCTATATATAATTACAGTCTAGCCATTCCCTAGCTATATACAGTGGCTTTTTTGCCTTTGCACTTTTGAATATGCTATTCTTTTGCCTGAAATACCCTCTACACCAACTTAGTTTATCTACTCTGTCTTTCCATATTCATCTTTGAATCTCCCTACAGCGCCTATCAAATAATAATCATTGTAAACATAAATTGACTAAAATGAACTTGTACCTATCTTACCACATTAACCATACACTACCTTCTATTATGCTTTTGAATACTGTTGTTGAATGCTGTTAAGGGAGGGTATGGTGTCTGTGTTCAACTCAACAAGTATCTATTGAGCTCTTTTGTACTGGAAGAGCCAGCTTCTACAGATACAAATATGCTCAAGAAAATCTTAAAACTGAGTGAGGCAAACAGACATGTAGACAGTAAGAACAATACCATGGTATTCAAAAACTTCAATAAAAATATAAATCCAAATGGTGGGTACTGTAAGAGCAGAGGAATACACCTCACCAATGCTGTAAGAAGAGGGAGGAAGAGATGGGCACAGAAGTTTTCCCGAAGAGTTAACAACTCTGCTAAGTTTTAAAGAAGATGCAGGAATTTTTACTTGACATGGTAACACAATTTCATATGATCTTTATAATATGCTCATTATTTTATTAATTCAAGAATTACAACATAACTATTATGTATACCCAAGCCCCTAAAGATGCAATGGCAAATAAGGCTTATCCTCTGTCCTGACAGAGATCACAATTCAGAGATCACAATTCAGATGGGGAGACAGATTCACCCCTAACATAATGTTTTGTTTCTAAGTGCTATATACCTGCAGTCCCCAACCCCTGGTACCAGTCTGTGGCCTATTAGGAACCTGGCCACACAGCGGGAGGTGAGTGGTGGGTGAGCCAGTGAAGTTTCACCTGTATTTATAGCCACTCCCCATCCCTTGCTGGCTTGCATCACTGCATAAGCTTTGCCTCCTGTCAGATCAGTGGCAGCATTAGATTCTCACAGGAGTGAGAACACTACTGTAAACTGTGCATGCGAGAGATCTAGGTTATGCGCTCCTTATCAGAATCTAATTCCTGATGATCTGAGGCAGTGATGCTAGTGCTGGGGAGCAGCTTCAAATACAGATTATCATTAGCAGAGAGGTCTGACTGCACAATAAATGCAATGCACCTGAATCATCCCCAAACCATCCCCCAGCCCCCAACCCTGTCTGTGGAAAAATTGTCTTCCATGAAACCGGTCCCTGGTGCTAAAAATGTTGGTATATACACATGCAAAATGAAGAATCATTGAGCCCCCTGCCCCCAAGGTCCAACCTTAAAAAAAAAAAGAAGACAAATAAGAAGGGGAGAAGGGGAGGAGAAGGGGGAGGGCGGGGGAGGGCGAGGAAGAAGAGAAGGAAGAATAATCATGGAGTATGGGGAAAAAAGCAATTAATTCTGTATCAGGCTTCACAGAGGAGGTAATATCTGAGCTGGGCCTCAAATGATTAGAACTCCCCTAGATATAAAAAAAGGAAAGAGGCTTCTAAGGAGAGGGCACTCCAGATTTGTGAAACTGTTTTATATTTGATGAAGTTAATGGCCAATGAATGGAATTCTAGAGAAAACCAATATCTTATTCAACACACAAGTGTCACTGGCAAAACAAGAATTAAACTCACTTTACTCACAAAGGTATGATGGCTCCCGTACAGTAAGTCATATATTAACTCTTTCAGAGTTCTACAATACCAAGAGGGCTATTTCTAAGACCTTTTTCCTGTAACTTAATGCAGAGAAAAACTGTTCCTTAGAGGTCAGACTTAAACTAAGTCTAAATACCCAACAGTATAAACATGGGCATAACATAAGAATATTTATCTCCAAGTACTATTCATATTCTCTGTTGTTATGTTTCTTAAAGGTCTAATTTTTTCATTTAGTTAATTGGAATTTTCTCCACTTTAACGAAACATCTTAATTTATTGGAAACGTGTTAATTATATAGTCTCAACTTCTACCTTTTTTGGATCTGTAATCCTCTGATGACCTGATAAAGTTTTTCACCCTCTCTCTAGAAAAATTAAAACGTGCACTGCATGTGGGTGTGCACACACGCACACACATACGTTTTTGCATACTGTATTTGGGGAGGGGGGCATTTATAGAACCCTGATTAAAAACTTCAAACCTTATAAAGGCTCGTAACTCATACTGAACTATAAAAGAGAAACACAAAATTTAAAAATCAACCAAAAGTCCACGAGGTCAATTAATATACTTTACCTGATGGAATGCAAAGCATTGCTGAGAGCTAACCTCGGATCTCTTTCATTGCTCCCAAAATCAAATGGGAAACAGAGTAGCATTATTATCCAAGGCTGGTATGTAAGATCACACAAACAAGTTTAAATGGATACAAGTGACTGGGAATAGGGCCCAGAGTTTTTTTTAAAAAAAAAACTTTTGATGCTATTTAACATATTGGCCCTATGCAATAGTGTTTACTCATAGAATCCATGCTTTTGTATGACTCTAAATTAAAACCAATTTTGTCAGACAATAGATAAAGTAACTTGCCATGGAAATTACATTCATAGTCTAAACTCCATTGGAGAATGAAACTATAAAAAAATTACTTGCCATATAAAGTTCAATAGGTGAATTTTAACTGTACACAAAATAAACAAAACCCTTCTTATATAAAGTTACCATTCAATAAATTTAACAAAATTATGTCATGCTAAATTGAATAATTCATAATTGATTTAAAGTGTAAAATCAGAACCTGATGAACACATCATTACCTGAGGTAGTCTTGCCCCTCCCCACAAAGTGATCCTGAATTTCATGAATCTTCTAGAACCAACTACCAATTTATAGGAAATACAGAGGATGAAGGAACAGTACACCATCAGCAAAATCCAAGACTGTAGGAAATGCCAGACAAACAAATTCTTCAACATGATTTTATTGCAAGGGAGTGGGGTGTGGAGGGAAGGAAGGAAGGGTGTGGAGAGGAGAGGAGGGAAAAGAGGGAGAGGGAGAGGGAGATCTACAAATTAAAAGACACACAAATCAATCACAATGTATGAACTTACTGGATTATGAATCAAACTATATAAAAAGTTTAAAAATTCTAACTTTTGAAACAATTAGAAATACGAACACTGACTGGATATTTGTTATTAAGAAAAAATTTTTTTTGGTGTAATATGGTAAAACAATGCTCATAAGGGTTCACAAGTATAAAAGTAGTGCTAAAAACAGACTTCGGTGGAAGAGAAACTCTAAATTCTGAACTGAAATCAAACATGAAACAGAGGTAGTACATCCTGAAGCATCAGTCCTCAAACTTTACTGTGCGTAAAAATCATTCAGGGAGCTTATTAAAAATGTAGATTCCTAATACTCATTTGGAGATTCTGAATTATATTTCAATATGCTACTCTGGGGCCAAGGAATCTGTTTTTTAACACCATTCTGATGCTGGTGGATCTGGAAAACATTCTTTGAGAAATATGCCCCCAAAGCCTTTGAAAATGACCTTTAGAACTTACAACCATCTGTTGTTTAAGTCAACATTCATAGAAGTCAAAAGGCAGCAAACAAAGCAGAAAAGTCACTGCCTTCATAGATTTTATATTCTAGTGAGAAAAAACAGATATATATAATTAAAAGCTCTATTTTAAGATTCAATAAATGGTATGAAGAAAAATAAAGGAGGTTAAAGGGGATAGATAAATGACCAGGGAGAGGGATATTACTTTAGAATTGGTGATCTGGAAAAGCTTGCAGATAAGGCAGCATCAGAGAAGAAAGTGAGGGAGCCAGGAAATGAGCGTATCTGTGGTAAGAGAGTCAAATTTAAACATGCTTTCCATCAAGTACAAGCACAAGTATTCAAGACAAATATAAAACATGACTTCAACTTTGTTTATTGATTATTTCCTAATATTTTATCTTCCAATTTTAGTAATTCATATGTTAAATGTCTGGCTTGTGGGCCAACACAGTCACAATCTATATTTGTAACTGCTTCTATGGGAAAATGTTTCTGTGTATTAGGTTATTAAGTACGGAATGTCCAATTTCCTTAAGTACTAAGTTTGACAGTTGATATTTCTGAAATGTCACTTTCACACTTTTTTTTTTTTTAATTGTGAAGGTATATCCTCATTCTTTCAAATGCACATTTTGGCTTGTGATTATCCTTCAAATTTTTTTTTAGAGCAATTTTTGTGAAACCATGGGTAAGTCAAAAATTCATGTTATTTTTGAATGAGTTCCATCGTGGAACTGATGCAGCGCAGACAGCTCAAAGTATCAACAAAGTGTTTAGAAAGGACGTGGCTAATGAATACACAGTATGTCGAGGTGTGAGAAGTTCCATTCTGGTGATTTTAATCTTCAAAATGAGTCATGTGGGCAACCTGAGACCAAGATGGATAATGATGAGCTGAAAGCTGTAGTGGAAGCAAATCCACCTCAAACTATGCGTGAATTAGCAGCAAATTTCATGTTACTGTTTGAACAATACTGGACCATTTGAAACAAATGGGCAAGGTAAAAAAGCTGGATAGATGGGTACCGAATGAATTAAATGAGTGTCTGAAGAGAAATCACCTCAAAGTTTGCCTTTTTTTGCTGTCACACATAAAGACGAACCATTTCTATATTGGTTCTATTGTCCATTTCTATATTGGACGTGTGATGAAAAATGGATTCTTTTTGAAAATTGCAAGCATTTGGCACAATGGTTGGATGAAGATGAAGTGCCAAAACACAGTCCAAAACTGTTCGTTAAAAAAAACTAATGGGACCGGGCATGGTGGCTCACGCCTGTAATCCTAGCACTCTGGGAGGCCAAGGCGGGTGGATCGCTCAAGGTCAGAAGTTCAAGATCAGCCTGAGCAAGAAAGAGACCCTGTCTCTACTAAAAATAGAAAGCAATTAGCTGGACAACTAAAAATACATATATAGAAAAAATTAGCCGGGCATGGTGGCGCATGCCTGTAGTCCCAGCTACTCCCGAGGTAGGAGGATCGCTTGAGCCCAGGAGTTTGAGGTTGCTGTGAGCTAGGCTGACGCCACGGCACTCTAGCCCGGGCAACACAGTGAGACTCTGTCTCAAAAAAAAAGAAAGCTGAGAATGTATACCATTACCATAAAAGTCAATGTATTATACTAGCCTAGTAGTAAATTATAATTTTTTATAAAAAAATTGCTAACCTTTAAAGCTTTTGCAAACTAAAACTCTAGTTATTATAAACTGGGATATTATCATGTGAAAGAAAATTTGTCTAGCAAATGAGATGTATCTGAGGGAGGGAGCTACCTTTTGGAAAGAGAAGATCCCCAAAATACTTCATGTGCTAAGTAGCAATTCAAATACTTTCTGCATTATATCTTGGCAATGTTTTTTCACTGATTTTACTACAGAAGGCTTAAATTCTCACAGAAAAGCAACATTAGTAAAGTACTTAAAAAGTATAACAAGAAGTTTATAGTCAAGCAGTTTTATCTTAAACTGGCTTTTCTCGATCTGAATTCTCATTTTATCTTTTAGTGGAATAACTACATAGAAATGAAGAGAGGTGAATTCTAAGACATCCTAACATTTAAAAATATATAAAAGACACTATTGAAAGTTCTTTTTGTCTGAAGGTACCTTCAGATAGCTGTACTCAAAATCTTTAAATACTAAAGTTTGGGATGAGTTCTCAGCATTAACTATTCCAAGTCCTTAAAACTGCACCTAGGAGATCAGTGGATTTTATACTTTGAATAGTATTATAAAAATTAACAGTAATATCTTGTTATTGAAGAAAAAAATTAAAAACTACAAAGAGTGAAAGGGAAACTTAAAAATCACCCATAGTTACTACTGTATTATAGCCTTAATGATACATTAATTTAACCCAATTTTTTACCTATAAAGTTTACTCAAAATTGTAAATATTAATTTCCTTCAATAAAATATATTTTTTACTATAAAAGTAATAAGCGTTCATAGAAAATCTAGGATATACAGGAAAGTTAAAAGAAGAAAATGAAAAATGCCTAGGGTTACTTAGCAATAACCACTATTAACACTGTGTTGGTTTTTCTTAGATCTTTTTTCAAAGTGCATGTACTTAATATCCTGATTTTAAAGCACAATTAATTCTGGAACATTCACAGGTCCCAGGGGGAAGATGATATAACAAAGGGTTTGGTGATAGATAATATTACCACTGGGGTTTATTAGTCTTTCCCAATTAAAAAACAAAAAGAACTTCAAGTAATTTAAAATGAATTTTAAAGATTCATATTATTATTTAAGCTCCTGGGAAATGAAAATGGCTGTTATTTGTTCTGGGCAACACTAATCTTACGGAGAGATAGCCTAAAGATGATTTGAAAGCTAAAATATTCCTATGAAAGGGACTGAATCTTCTCTCCAAAACATGATTTTTCCTCCCTGCTCTAGTTTTCTTCTGAGATATAAAAATAAATACAAGGGTACAAATACAACGAGAAACAGACTATAAGGCAAAATACATTAGGATCTATTAGGGCATTTTTATTACATTAAATCTAAATCATTCTCAATATTTTCAAATGGAACAAAAATCTCTTTAAATAATTAAAGTCTAAGTTTAGTATATTTCAAATAATATTTTTTACTTATTCCAGAATAAACTCTTTTCAGTTTCATTAACTGCCTTGGCTCAATTAAGCATTTCAGCTTAATGTACACTATACACATTTTAATCATAATCGTTCTAATCTTTTTTTCTTTGCAGTTTGAAGATAGTCAATCCTTACACAAAGTTCTGTCTTTGGCCCCCTTGTATTTTTACTAGATAGACTCTGTCCTGGGCAATCTCATTTACTCCCATTTCTTTAATCATCATCCTTTGGCAGGTTAATCCTAATTAATCATTGCTATCCCTCATCATTATGCTGAGCTCCATATGCACCTTTCCAATAATTCTGAGCTGGATATCCTCAAATGAATGCCTCCTCTCCTGTTCCCTCAGCATCACCATCAACTGGACTCAAATGCTCCAATTCATTTTGGACATCATCCTCTCCTTCACATGCCCCATTTAATAGCTTGACATTTACCACTTGCACCTGCTGAATTTACCCTTTTTGTACCCTCATCCATCTTTCTATTCCTACTGCTTATGATGCCTTGATGAAATTAACTCAATAACCTTTTAGTTTCCCTCATTCTCTTTCCATTTCTGCCTTCAAACTCAAAATACTACTAGTAAAATCATCATATTACACCTTTAGTCAAAATCTGTGATAGATCTACACTGCCTAGATTCTAAGTCTCCTAGCAAGCATTCAAGGTCCTCCATAATTGGCCCCCGTCTGTCTATCTAGACTTATCTGCCACTACAGGTCCTCATCATTCTGCTAACCACTGGGTATAAACTGTTCCCCCAGAATACTCCATACTCCCCTGTCTCTACACCTTTAATTATGTGTTTCTGTTTACCGATCTCCTTGAAGTAAGAGACAAGGTCATGTTTATCATTGTATCTACAGAGCTTTACATATTACCTAGCACCAGAATAGTTCAAATAACTGTTCAATGAGCTCCTCATCTTCACCTATCAATATTCTACCCACTCTTTAAAACTTGGCTAAAAAACTATAACCTCTTGAATAAAATCTAATACAATATTTTTAATCCCAGCTGCCCTCCCCTAGTAGTTATACCTACTATGCACTCTCCAAATACCCCATAATATAGGTCATCACAGTAGTAGTTCTCAAAGTATGCTCCCTTGGAATACAGTCATTTCATGGGCTGAACCAAGATTTAGCACCTAAAATCCAAAAGTGATTATGTTTTCCCAAT
Organism: Propithecus coquereli; assembly: GCF_000956105.1. NCBI lineage: Eukaryota > Metazoa > Chordata > Mammalia > Primates > Indriidae > Propithecus > Propithecus coquereli. The sequence continues at coordinate 3,084,997 of NW_012148252.1, read as the reverse complement.
TTGTAGGGGGAAAAAAAAAATAAGATAATAGAATTTCTCTAATTAAGGGCTTCCTCCCATAATTTGTTTTAAACCTTTCAGACCCTCTAGCAAAAAAATCATATGATACAACTAATTATATCATATTTCAGGGTGTTGTGCAAATAGGACCATTTGCGGGTGTTCTGACAACGGAACGAGTTTGAGAATCATGGTTTAAACATATTTTACCTTTACCATACATGTATATATGTTTCTTTCTATCATCTTTTACAGCTATTGGGAGCAGAAACTGTGTCCCAAGTGCTAGAACAAAGCAAGGGCTCAATAAATGTCTTGTTAATTGAACTTCATACTTTCATCACTTGCAACTAAACTCTTTCTGAACCTTCTCTAAACAACCCTATTTTTTAAGAATAGCTACTACAATAAGTAGAACTATATGGAATATCAAACGCTAACATTTTATAGTTCTGAACAAGAAGCAAATCCAGATTCTATTACCAAAGATGCCCAATTTTCAAAGACTTACACAAAAAATAGAGAATTACAGAATCCAATGGGAAGTGGGAAGGGTTAAATTACTGGAGCAACAGCATCCTGTTAAAATTTCCAATTAATTTCTGAGTCTTGATCTTAACTGAGTATAAGCGAGTCGATAAAAATTCAAATTTAACTTAGGAAAGGATTAAAATTAGTCTACAAAATCCATTTTTAATTTGATTACTACTTTTACTTGGCGACCTCTATTTTTAAATTTCTGAGGCTTCATGAGTATACTCTTATACTCTCATCCCCCTCAAAAATATTCTGCCAACTCAAAAGCAATTACAAAACTAAATAACCTACAGCTGTATTTTTTTTTTTTTTTTTTTTTTGAGACAGAGTCTCACTGTGTTGCCTGGGCTAGAATGCCGTGGTATCAGCCTAGCTCACAGCAACCTCAAACTCCTGGGCTCAAGCAATCCTTCTGCCTCAGCCTCCCAAGTAGCTGGGACTACAGGCATGCGCCACCATGCCCGGCTAATTTTTTCTATATATTTTTAGTTGTCCGATTAATTTCTTTCTATTTTTAGTAGAGACAGGGTCTCGCTCTTGCTCAGGCTGGTTTCAAACTCCTGAGCTCAAACAATCCGCCCGCCTGGGCCTCCCAGAGTGCTAGGATTACAGGCGTGAGCCACCGCGCCTGGCCGTACAGCTATATTTTAACAAAGTCTTTTTATCCCATACATCTACCATTTTTTTAGAACAGTAACTTAATGTAGAAATCAAGAATAATGTTTAACAAAGATATACCATAGTCAAGCTTGGTTTCACCAAAATATTATCTTAAATAGCCACAATAAAAAATTTAAACGCAGCCTATTAAGGTCACTGGTGACGTATCTTTTCTAACAACAGCCTTTTAAAACTAGGAAGAGCTATCTTTTCCTAGTTTTAAAGCTTTAAGGAATATTCTTAAAGATTTTGAAAATACCATCATTTTAAAATCAGTTTTGGACGAGGCAAAATTCTTGTAATATTTGACATTTTCTAAAGTTCTGTTCATAGCATCCTAGAGGTAAGCAGTTTCTATTCCTTTCCACTTAGATGATTTTGTTTCTTAGGCTAATTGCTATTTTCTCACAGTTGTCTCAAATGGACAAATCAGATCTCTTCTAAAATATAACTTTTTTGGAAATAGATACATTGTCTAATAGAAAAAATAGTATCCACAGGACTGAGTGGTCAAAAACTGTATTTTTAACATTAAAATTTTTAAAAAGATGTGTTAAAACTTTCAAAATACAGTGTCACTTTTGAAAAATACAATACACACATCTGTACCTCAATTTGGAATTCATTCAGGTAATTAATCAGGTTTTGGAAACTGAAAGAGCAGACCTAAATTTTAATCCTCGTTCTTTGGAAAAATATAAATATTTAGAAATTATTTATAGATTATATACATGTATTACTATTACGAACATCACAAAAAGCAAATCAAAACCAGAAATTTAAAAAAGGAAAATAATAACAGAATATACTTAAGTTGTAACATTTTCTTCTCTCACCCCAACAATCATCCTGCATACTTCCCAGGATGCAGAGACTACTCTGGAGACCATACTGAAGCATACAAAAACACTTACACTATTTCATGCCTTGCAATCACTGTACATTCTGGAATGTTTCCGTCATGCCATCCTAGAAATTCCAGTAAATACTCAACATCTTCAAGAATCAGTACAAGTATAAATATCTCTATGATAGCTTTGAACTAGTCTCTTTCCCCTTCTTCCCTCCTCTCACTTGCCATCCTGACACCCAACCCCCTTCCCCTTCAAATTTAGATCACCTTCCTCTAAATTTCTCTTTTACCTTGTTCATACATCCATTATAGAATCATCATCTTTTTAAGTGTTGTTTCCCTACTCAACCATAAACCACTTAAGGGCAGGGAACTTATCTTTTGATCTCAGAAACATGAATGCCTGGTTCTAGCAGATACTTTAATGCTTGCAAAATCAATTAATCTAGCCTAACACCCTCATTGCACAGATGAAGAAAATGAGATTCAAGTTATATGACATGTTCAAGGTACCAATGCTACTGGGCAAGTCTCTGATACAATGTGGATGCTCTTTACCTAAATGTACTTCATTTACTGCTTACTAGAAGGCTGAGTAGTATATGCAGCATCTGCAAAATCTTCTTACAGTTTGAAAATTAAGAGTTTACTTAACATTTTACAAATATATTCCAGGAGACAACAGAAAATTTAAATGATAATATCCAAGTGATTCACTGGTTATATTACTAAAATACCACATACCACTTAAAGGTATTTAAAATTAAGGTATCTGAGTTATCTATTTGCTGAAAATCATATTCACATGGACAGTCTATATTATTCTGGAACAAATATATCCTAATTGCATTCCAAACAGTTGTAACCTACGCATTTCTCAGAGTCGTGCCCACTCAAAGCACCTATTTAGTAATGATTCAGATTTTAGGATAGCAGAGAAAAAGAAATGATTTCCTGGTATCCACAAGTGTGGTCAAGCAAACATATTTAAAAAGTGTTTGCAGGCCAGGCGCAGTGGCTCACGCCTGTAATCCTAGCACTCTGGGAGGCCCAGGCGGGCGGATTGTTTGAGCTCAGGAGTTTGAAACCAGCCTGAGCAAAAGCGAGATCCCGTCTCTACTAAAAATAGAAAGAAATTAATTGGACAGCTAAAAATACATAGAAAAAATTAGCCGGGCATGGTGGCGCATGCCTGTAGTCCCAGCTACTCGGGAGGCTGAGGCAGTAGGATTGCTTGAGCCCAGGAGT
>NW_012148252.1:3034087-3081649 GCF_000956105.1 Propithecus coquereli | reverse complement strand
TCCCAGCTACTCGGGAGGCTGAGGCAGTAGGATTGCTTGAGCCCAGGAGTTTGAGGTTGCTGTGAGCTAGGCTGACGCCATGGCACTCTAGCCCAGGCAACAAAGTGACACTCTGTCTCAAAAAAAAAAAGTGTTTGCATATATCAGTACATCAAATACAAAAAAGGGAAGAACTTAAATCTTTATCTATTTGAGACTGTATTACTTTTTTGCTACTAAAATGCAAAAATTTTATCCCTTGCCCTACGAATGTCAAAAATACATTATATTTATATACTACACAATGTTATAAGTTTAATTTCTAAATATGGATGCTATTAGATCACATGGGAATACAGTATTCTGAGCATTAGCCACTGTGAACGATTCTGAGCATTTAAAAATTTACCTGTATGTAAAAGAGAAACAGTCTTCCCGCTCTTTTGTAGTACTAAGAAATATTTATTATATACACAGAGCTTTTGAAAACACCTGTAATTCATTTAAATCCTTATGCCATCTCTTAGCACTTTCATGCAGCCATTCTCTCGCCTCATTCTAAATCCCTGTTTCCACATCTGTAATACTAGATGAACTCTAAGGTTCCTTTCAGGTCTAAAATCTTGTGATATCAATTTGGAGTGTAGTGTACTACTCAAAAACAATGACATGTGAATGGATTTTTTTTTTTTATGTGAGTCACAGCAAAAATGTACTGTGGAGACAAGGGTAACAAACATACTATAGAAGTATAAAACCACTAAATAAAGTATTAAAAATAATTTAAAAGCAAATGTGTGAATAACTGTTCTACTACCAAATAATTCTACTTTATGAAAGGATTCAAGAAGAGGTTCCCTAGTTTAATGAAATCTCCCCTAAGGAGTCAAGCACTATGTTAACTGCTTTTGGTGAAGGAAAAAAAAATCACTGATGGTCTTAAAAACAGCGTATGGGAAGCGGTGATGAATAGAATATTTTTAAATTACAATTATAAATCAAAGACCAAAAAATTAGCACAATTTTTAGGAGCTATTCTGTAAAAGCACATGTATAATGCCCAGTTTCAGATATGAAATGTATACTCATTTTATTCAACTACTGCTACTACTCATATTATAATGGCTAACACTTAACTAGGCTAACTATGCAACCAGCACTGTTGACTTCACATTTACTAACTCATTTAATTCTCACAGCAACTCTGTGAGGTAGGTACTATTATCCCCATTTTACAGATGAGGAAACTGAGGCCAAAAAAGATTAAGTGACTTGGTCAAGTTCACTCAGCTAGTATATAGTCAAAATACTATCCCACTTCAACTACCAATTCGAACAACATTCAATTATTTTTCTATTCCTGAAAAATTTACATTAGAGAAATTAATTTGGTTGTTAACTGTACAATGATTATAAAACAATACATTTTAGTACCCTCCTGTGTGACATCACTTTTTTTATTAAAGAAAAATAATTGGATATACAGGTGACAGAAACCAAGAGCACAGTGCCATCTGAATTGCCTATGATTTCCGGTAGAATAAACGCAAATGTGTAAACTTATTAAAATTTTGTGTCGATGCATTCCCTGTTATTGCAAAAATTCAGTGCCCTCAGAAAAAACAGAGAAAAATATCAGAAGAAGGTCAGAGTAATCATAAGCCATTTAGTAATATTCCATAAATCTCCGACGGTCGAAAAGGGTAGAAAAAGATAAAATTATTTTTTAATGGTTTGAAACAACCGCCTTTTTATATGCATCAAAGTTATTTTCTAGATATATTTCATCCTATAAACTTTTAAAAATGTCATGCTAAAACTCTCTAAAAGTTGCGGGTCCAATTCTCATCCCACAAAAACTTTTCCGCTGCCTACACGTGTAATTCCTACGGAAACGATCTCACTTTACATCTACAAACTTCACCCGTTCTTAGGCGCTCGGGAGTCGGCTTCCTCCCCAGCTCCTCTTCACCTGGGTGCACGCGCCGTTCAGCCTACACCCACCACACCCCTCCCGGCCCCCGCCCAGCGCTGCTCCTCCTCCCGCGGTTCTCCAGCACCGACTCAGCACCTATCAGCGCCGCCCCCGGCCCCTGGCCCAACCCATCTGCGGACACGTGTGAGGGTGTGTTTGTGTCAGTCTGTCAGTCCCACCCGGGACTGGGCTCGCTTACCGAGAGAGAAGCGCCAACTTCTGCTCCAGCATCATCTCCAGCTTCTGGCCCTGTTTGGAGATCCAGTGGTCCACTCCGTGCAGGCGGTAGCACGTCTCCAGCATCAACCTGAAGTCCGCCACGAACTCGGTGATGCCCCCATACTGGCCGCTGGCGAACTTCTCCTCCATCTTCAGCAGACACATGCCCTGACCCGGCGGCTGCGAGAAGGCGCGGCTGCCCCGGCCCCCGCTGCGCGGCCCCTCGTCCACCTCCTCCTCCCCGGTGGCGACGCCCCCCAAGGGCTGCAGGAAGGGGGCGGTGAGGCCCCGGTGCTTCTCCTGCAGAAACTCGCCCAGGATGCGGTAGCCCTGCTGCAGCTCGTAGGTCAGCTCCTGCTCCTTGCAGCCACCGCCTCCGACCACTATCGCCTCCACCTCCTCCTCCTGGTCGTCTGCGTCCTCCAGCGAGGAAGCACTCCTCCCGCGGGCCGGCCCTGAGGCCGGGACCGCTGCGGCCACCTCCTCCTCCTCGTCGTCTTCTTCGGCCGCCGGTGGCGGCCGCTCCTCCTCCCCGGCAGGCTCCATCTCTCCCGGCGTCTCGGGCACGCTCATGCCTCGGGCAGGCCTAGCCCAGACCGTGTGGAGCTGCCGCTCGAGGTGCCGGGAGACCTGTGAGCGCGGGCCGCTGCTCACGGCTCGGCCGAGCTGCGCAGCCCCTGCCGCATCGGGCCTCGCTCTCCTCAGCCGCCGGCTCGGCTCGGTGCGCGCGGGGGTCTCGAGCTCGCCGCCGGCGGGGCGGGGTTACATAGCGCGCGGGGAGGGGGGAGAGGAGAGCCTAGGTGCCCTCCTCTCCCCTCCCCCCGCGGCGGCGCGCTCGCGGCGCTGGCCTGCCTCACCGCTCCGCGCCCCGCCCGCCTGCTCGTCACCGGCCAGGCCCGACCGGGCCGCCGCGGCCTCGGCGCCCCACCCCCTCCCGGGCCAGCGGGAGGCTGGGAGGGGGCGAGGAGAAAGGGGGGGTTCTCCTCTCGCCTCCCCAGTGGGGGCCGCAGTGGCGGCTCCGGCTCCTCCTCTCCCTCACACCCACTCCCGCCCCTCTCTACCTGCGGGGGACCCGGGCAGGAGGAGGCGGCGCGCGGACGGGGCCCGGCGACAACTGTCAGTTAGAAGCCCCGCTGGGCGGGGGGGAGGGGGGAAGGGGAGGGGCAGGAGAGAAGGGGGAGGGCACTCAGCCCCCCCGGCCGGGGAGAGCTGTGGAGACAGGCAAAGAAAGAGGCACCGTCGCCATCCCCGGTGCGCATGCGTAGCAGGGCAATCCCCGCCCCTCTCGTTCCGCCCCGCTACGCGCAAGCTAGGGCTTCGGCTCAGCTACAGGCCCGGAGGCCCGGTAAGTTGCGCGGACCAATGATGTAATCAGCTCGTGGACGAATGTGAGGGGCGGAGTGGAGGGGGAAGTAAGGCGCCTGCGTAGCTTTACTCGCCACCTCCTGGGAAGGCGACCGGAAAGTTACATCCCCTTAGGACCTCTCCTCCTCTGTGACTACGAGTCTTTTATATAAAACCAGAATTTTAAAAAGTTTAGAAAGGAAATTCAAGGACTCGACCAGATGTTCACATGCAAAAGGAAAGGATGTAATTAGTAGAACTAGTTTCTAAAAGCCCTGTCCCCAGTTCTTAACGTCAATTCATATTTGGTAAACTAATCCCATGTTTTCCATTAAAATTTTTAAAAAATTTCCACCTTCTCGATTCTTGAGATCTGCTTCGAATAAGGAAAGGGAATGGCACCTCATTTAAAAAAAAATTCCTGGGACTGAAAGCAGTCTCCAAATATTTCAAGTCTGAGCTTACAACGTTAAACAGTCGTTTGCATGGCCTTACAATCTCACTACATATTTTTAAATTAGTGTTTAAATAATGACTAAAAAGTAGACTCGTCATTTACTTAATTTACATGTTGCTTAAAATAAGTTGGGGGAAGGAATTAATAGTTCCATAAAGCAGATACTACTATTCTCTCACGTTCTGTTTGAAAGATGCACATACTTTTCCTATATACATAGAACTCTGTTGCTTTAAACTTGGAATTACTTAAACACAAACACAAATTATAGAAATCATACATTTTAAAAGTAAAAGTTATATGACTAAATGGTCAGGATATTCTGACTCTTGGGATTGTTCACTTCTCATTAGTGTGAACTTTAACGCATTGATAAAGTATCTTAAAAACCTCAAAGCTTTTTTTTTTATCCAGTAACTTATATATCAGTCTTAGGTAAAACAGTAAGTGGGAACACTTTTGAGTTTTTAGGGTATTGACACTCCCTTCCTCCACACTTCCATTATCTAGTATTAAAGGTCTCCCCTCATCTCATCAGACATACGTTAGGCATTTACAGGATTCTCTCTCTCTTCCTTCAGAGCCCACAGATGTACCGCAGCTCACAAGAAGAAGGCAGGAACCAGTGCTACTTCAGCAACTGGCAACTAAAAAGGGTGTCTGACTGGACATCATTCATTTCCTTTGGCACAGCCCAAGAATCTGGAGCCCACCCTACCCAAGCAAATATCCCCTTGTCCTCCTCTTTTTTAGCCACAAACCTTGTTTCATGACTCTCAGACAGTATAGCTTTCATGTATTGAATTCTGTGCTACTAAGCACTTTGTATTCATTATCTCCTTTAATTCTCACAACAATCCTATAAGCTAGGTATTATCATTTTTTCAGATGGGGAAACTGACACTTAGGTTAAGAAAGTCATTCGCTGAAATTAATATTAATATCTACTTCTATCATACTTCAGAAACTACAGGTGCCTAATTCCAAGTCATCTGGCAGAATTTCCAATTCATGCACAAGAGTGTAAGGAATTGCTAGAACTGTTAATCAAGGGCTTCTTAATGAAGGTATATAAAAGAGAAAGGTGCAGGTGAGTAGAAGGAACATCAACTCTAGGTCATGAAGAGGCCAAGAATGATATCAATCCTAGCTACTATGAAAGTAGCATCAAGACCTTAATCTTAAAAAAAAAAAACTGTATTACACAATAAATATGTTGGTTGTAGGTAAATTAGAAAATATAGATAGAGAAGAGATAATTCCACCACCCAGAGAAAACCTCTATTAATACTTTGAGGTGGGATTTTTCTATTCATTCATCTATACTTTTTTATTTATCTTAAATATTCTTAAAATTGTGACTGTACTATACATAATGTCCTTAACTTTCTTTTCTTTCCCATTAATAATGAATAATTGTATGGAATGCATATCTAAAATTTCAACTTTATACCCCTGTCCACAATAGCCCAAATGCCTTGCCCATCTGAACTGGCAGGGGGAAAATTCTAATGTAAGAGGAATTCCAATATAAAAAAGAACACAACAGAGGTATAAACAACAGCAGTAACAGCTACAATTTATTGAGCACTTACTAGGTCTTAAGTATTTTCTAAATACTTTACATACACAGTACTCACAATAGCCCAGGAAATCACAATAGATGTAGTTGTAAATTTTAATTTTTGGATCAATGATTTGCTGAGTAGAAAGTTTTTTTCTACCCTACAAAAAGCTTGACATTAAAGACAGATGTTCTAATTAATATAGTTAACCCTAAATTTATAGAACTGTTTTCTTACATTGCATATCTAATGCTAAATTACTAGTCTTGAAGCTGTTGTCTTTTTCATGTTTAAGATAAAATTATATTTGCTTCCCTTTCACTTTTACAGTAGAATATTCTTCAGTGCTACTGTAGAATCTATTAGGAAATTCTTTAAAATAGAAATCTATTTAAGTCCTATTCTGTCAGGGCTTCTCTTCTTGTTGAGCTGTTTTGCAGGGGGGAAAAATGGCATACATACACAAAGCAATACACTGCTGAAACACATAACACCAAACTGACTCCCATAAATATTGACTGCTTATTATTTGTAAACACTGTGTTACAGTATGTTACATGCTACCAATGTTAGACATACTAGGACTCCCTTTTCAGTAAACATGATTCTTGGAGTCCTGGGTAACTTAAAAAAATAGAGACCAGTCTAGCTAAAGAGATTTAAAAGTTCTCATAACTCTCAGCAGGACACATTGGGAACCAGAATATGGATATGTCCCACCTAGTTCTCAGGAGTACATTATGAACATTTTCAAATACATTATAGAGAAAACTCTCACATCCACTGCAGTATCTCAAAACTCTCTCCCGCTTCCAGCATCTTCCCATTACTACCGTGAATACCAGGAGTATTATCAAGGAGGGGTAAGCCTGCCATTATATCCTTCATCACAGTTCCAAAGATGTTCATCCTGGAAGTTCTATCTTATCTTCCTGACTCTTAGCATCCTATGATACTCAGCATGACATCTTGACACCAAGTATACTGCTTGCCCAGCATCAATAATAGTTCAAACAAATAGCAACACTTTATATACTTCACATCAACTAGGGGAAAGGTGACAAACATTCTAAGACACTGGAGGCACAGGTTATCACCAAGATCTGTGTTTAGAAGATAAAACATGCAAGGTAAACAGAAGGCTGTAACACTGACTAGTCCTGGAGAAACAGGGGAAAGAAATATAAACTGTTTAGCAGGGAGAAAACAGTTCTCTCATTTATAATAGAATCCACTCGCAACACTTATTTGTAGTTACTTTTATGGTAGATATTCAAGTGATACTAATGTGCTTCAAGCAAAATTTAGCAACTCCTGTAAGGCTTCCTGCTGTTCATCGTCAAGTTGGGATATGCATTCCAACCATAATTCTTCAGAAGTCTGTACCTGACGCACAACATTAGCTAGGCGTTTGGCACAAGGATCTTCATAGTTAATGGTCTCATTAATTTTTCCTTCTGCAATTATACTGATTATTTTGGGAAGATTGGAATTATTTGGACCAATTACAACTGGGTGGTTACTTTCAATTAAGTCACAGAGAAAACTCAAAGTCTGAATAGCTTCCTCTTTATCTTCATGCAGTGGAAGCCATGATAACCAGTGTGGAAGAACTTCATCTACATTTACACAGTTAGGCTTAAACTTCAAAATCTTCCCTATTGCTGAGATACAGTTCTCTGTAGCAATGACATTTTTTTTGGTTTTAGAATTTGCACACTTAATAACTTTTACCAGCAACGGAACAGCTTCTGAACATAAAGAACGATAATCATCTCCACCAAACTGTGCCATAACACCCAGGCCATAAGCAGCAGCTTGCCTGACTTCAGGGTTGTTATCTCGCATATTAAGTAGCATTGGCCACCGAAAATATTCTACATATTTAAATGAGGTTGGACTGCAGTGCTCTATGATGTCATCGAATATGCACAATCCCCACTGTCTGTCTGGCCAGGGCCTACTTGAACAAATTAGATTTACAATTAATGGAAGTAGCTGTTCAAACCATGGTAAAATTTTTTCCTTGTAAGTACTAAATAATGAGTGCAAAATATCTGATACTTTGGTCAGAATATAAACATCACATTCATCCTCATCTTGCAGAGACATCTCAACCTGTTGATCGTAGTTTTCTTCCTGTCTTTTAACCTGTCGCAATTCTTGGTTTTTAAAGTGCCCTTCAAGTTTTGCTTTCAATATGCCTCCCAGTTCTTCCAAGTGTTCATCATTAAGGCAGCCATCTCCCATTACTTCAATGGACTTTGCAAAAGAATTCATTATTTCTGAGAGTACATCTGTATCTGGTTCAGTACCAATAGCCTTGATTAAGGGATCACATATGAATTGCCACATCTGTGCAAGATACTCTGGGCCATGGATTTTTGCACATTCCAAAAGAAAAGGCATGGACTCTGCTGCTGCCACTCGAACATTGTCATGGAAATAAAATTTCAGTAAAGGAACCATCAGCTTCACAACTTGTTCTGTATATTTCACAAATCCTTCCCTTAACTCCTTAGCATAGTAAACTAACATCTGGCAAGCAGTTGCTTTTGCTTCAAGTCCTGAAGTTTTAATTCCAAAACTTTGCTGGTCTCCAAGATTTACAAATTGCCAACCATCATCATCACTCATATTCTCCACATCTTGTGTGTCTAAGAGAGCAACATCAGGTTTAGCTGAAGCAGTCTTAATAAGAGGCTCGATAACCAGTGGAAGGTACTGTTGAAAATCTTTTCCAAGAATTTTACACATTCTAGCCCATGCTGAAACCATGTAAGAAGTCTGAGGGTCATCATCTTCCATATTATTTAAATCTGATTGTGTCTTCAACAATAGCTGCATCACATTTGATGCATCTTGCATAAATTTTTCCTTCCCAACAGCAAGGCCAACATGGCTAATGCACTCAATAGTTTTTCCTCTCAGAAGCTTGAGTTCCTTCTGAACAGCAAGCTCAACAATGTGCTTTAGTGAGGGCATAAATATATCATAATATGGAACAAATTTTTCTTCTATTGTATCTGCAACTGATGCAATGGTTGTCACAAGTTGTTCCAAGGCCAACTTAGTTCCATTCCGAATCAATTCTTGAAGTTTAATCACCAAGATGGAATGCAGACTTTTCACCATACTATCCAAATATAGAACTAGCAATATCTTGGGGCAGTCTTCAATAAAAATAATAAGAGCAGAAGCTGCATGTGATTGCACACGCTGATTACCTTGATTTTCCATGGTACGTAACAAAGCTGCAATCACTGTTTCATGGAATTTCTTTTGGAAATTAGGTGCAAAATCTGTAGCCATCTGTCCAAGTGTAGTACAAGCTGCAGCCCTTACCCTTGGATGAGGATCCTGAAGAAAAAGCAAAACGGAGTTAACTGTTTCATCTAGAATTGATTCCATTTGCTGATGGCATCCTTCTCCAATGGCAGATAAGGCCATTAATCCAGCATGTCGGTATTTCCAGTCAGGGCTCTGAAGCATCTGCATGATATGCTCTTTGGTCATTGGTAAAACAACTTTTCCACCAAGCCCACAAGCCAGTCTGTCTAGTGCACTCTCGGCAGCAACTGCATTGCTGTCAAAATCATCTTCTTCCATTTCATCAGCATTTACCCAGTCCTCATCATCTTGTAGATCAACCATCATTGCTAATATATGAGGAACTGCCTGTGCAATAATATTTGTATGTTTTTTCAACATTGGAGTTGCAGTTTCAGACAAGGTCACTATTACTTCAAGAGCCAGCTGTCGTTGCAGATTACTAAGCCTAGAGTCTCCACATAACTTTAGACTCAACTGCAGGGTATCTTCTAAATAAGGACCCAAGTACTTAGGTACAGTATCTGCAATCTCAACAAGGGATTCTAGCACTGAATCATCATCCTGGTAGCATGAGTCATTCACAGCCTGTAAGATTCCAGGAAGCAAGTCTGCAAAGTCTTTGAAAAGACCAATATTATTCTCATTAGCAAGTACAAATGCCGCTGCAGCTCTAGCGGATAAAGTCCTGATTGCTGGATGTTCTTGATCTTGAATACATTGGTCCAACAACCGTTTGATGATATCCAAATCGTGCCGCTCCCGGTTCCCAAAAATCCCAGGAAAGTGCCAGAAAACGTGAAGTGCAACTTCCCATAGAACCACATTTTTAGAATAGATTGAATCAATAAGAAACTTCAGACCTTCTGGCCAGTGATTAGTGCCATCCTCATCTATCAAATTCCTGGCCAGCACCGCAAAAATATCACAAAGTTTTTTTCTCATGCTAGCATGTGTTTCTAACTTAACAGCCAGTATCAGTTCAATCTTGACATCCCTCTGAACATCAGAAGGCAGATTTGGATAGACCTCCTCAAACCCAGAGGACAAAAGCCGTCGTAGCAGTGCGGCAGCCATTTGTCTCACCTCATAACCTGCTCTTCTATTTCTGACGGCATCTAAGAGGAATGTAGTCTTACACAGACCTGGGATGTTTTCATAGATCTCCTCTGCTTGCCTCCGCACCATACAGCTTGGATTGATTAGGTTCTTCAGAAGCTGGTAAAACTCTTGCTTTTCCGACACGGTCGCCGGCACCCCTGCAGACGCGGCCGCCGCCATCGCGTTCTGTCAAAGCTGCCGCGACAGAGACGGAGGGAGCGAGTCTGTGGCTCGAAGCAGTGACGTAAGCAAGGCGCCGGCGGGGCGGGACGGGGCGGGGGTGCTTCTCCCTTTGCTGCCTGGGCGCTCTTGCGCTCCTGAAGCGGGGAGTCGGTTTTGGAGAGAGATGGGAGCGGGGTGGAGGCCAGGAGCGTCCTCTATTTGTTTTCCAATCAAATGAAAAGGCACCTGCAGAAGGAAAAAAGAAAAAAAAGATTTGATTGTATTAGAATTAGACAATGAGTGCCTTATTTCTAAACTATATAGGTGTTATCCTGATAATTATAAAATAGTAAGTACATCTTGGAAATGTGCTAAGTGCAAGAAGGCGATCACAAAAGAGCACATATTGTATGATTACGTTATATATGAAAGCTGTCAAATAGGTGAATCCATACAAATAGAAATTAGTGGTTGCCAGAGGCTGGCGAGTAGGGAGAACGGAGAATGACTACCATTAGATAGGGGGTTTCCTTCTGAGTGATGAAAATGTTCTAAAATTGATTGTAGCGATGGTTACGTTGCCGCCCAACTAGGTTCGTTGCCTGCTGCCCAAGAGGAAGCCAACACACTGAGACAGCAGGTGTTACAGCAGGGAATGGGTTTAATTCTGCAGCTTGCTAAGCCAAGAGACTGGAGGAATTCCTCAAGTCCTCCTCCCTGAGAACTGGGAGACAAGGTTTTTAAAGCCAGTTTGGTGGGCAAAATCTTGTGTTGAATTTGTTACTGGGTTGGGGTTACAATTCCAGTTGAGTCAGTTTCTTGGTATGGGCGGCCCGTCTGGGTGGGTCATCCAATCCACTGGAACTCCAGACCTGGAAGACATCTATCTCAGAAACTACCTTTAGATTTTGAAAAGGTGATGCTATCTATGGAAAAAGCTAAGAATATTTATGACCACCAGCTGTGTGACTCCAGAATAGCAATTATAGAGAAGCAAATGGGGATGGTGGCTGATTACTATAATTATTTTTAGCTAGGCTTGTGCCTCTGAAAAGTTTTAGGCCCTTACCACAGTTCTTGCCTTACATCCCTTTATTAATTCGTAAAGGGCGGTTTCAGTTGCACAATTCTGTGATTGTACTAAAAACCATTGAGTTATACAATTTAAGTCAGTGAATCTTATGGTATATAAACAATGCCACAATAAACTGTTTGTAAAATAATAAGTACAATAAAAATAAAAACAATGATCACCATCCCACTACCACATCTAATGAAGAACAGTAGTGCTCAAACTCTGGTGTGTATCAGAATTGCCCAGCCTGTGGATTATAATAAAGAATAGGAAAGACTACTGGGTAAAGTATGGTGAAAAGTAACCTGGACTAATAATCAGAAGACTTGAATTCTAGTCTTATCTCTAAATTAATTTTGTATCCTAAGTCAAGTCACTCAAGATTTTCCTTGCATGTTACCTAAACTGTAATATGAAGGGGTTTCAGTTATTAGAATCTTAACTACCCTTTAGTAGGAAGCTGCCGAGTTTATTCCAAGAAGCAAATGTCCCTGAGGCTAAATATTGTGTCTTTAAATCAGGCAGGTGTGTCAATCAAAAACAATTATCATTTCTTTTACAATGATTAGGTTTTACTTCTGTATTAGCACTTTGCCACACTCTTATTTTGACCCTTATACAGGTTTGTGAAGTTGGTAGGATAGGTATAATACTAATTTTAGATGAGTAAAGGAAACTCAGGGGAAAGAGTTGCCTAAGATGACACACCTGAGTCTCAATTCCACCTCTTCTGAAAGTGACACTGATGCTCTTTTGACCATACTACTTCCCCATAGCTATTCTTGGTTTGGCAACATAATCAGAGGCCTTCACTTATTGCAGTCTGACTTAAACTTTTCCAAACAAGCCTAATTTTAACTTTCTAAAATGCTGCTGCATATTAGACAAATAGGAAATCATAGCTTTAACATTAGCCAGATGATAGACAACGTACATGAATAGATACACAAACATTAGCCAGATGATAGACAAAGTAGTATGAATCCCTATTCTCTAAACAGCATTTCTTATTTTGTGGACTGAAAAACTAACTGCTCAGAATCATTTGGGATACTTATTCGAAAATATAGTAACATATGTTAGGGTCCAAGCTCCAAACTATTGAACCAGAATTTCTGGTGGCTGCAACCCAAGAATGTACAATTTTAACAAGCACACTGGGTTTTTATATAAATACCAAAATTTGAGAACCACTGATGAGATCACTTCTGGTTCTGATTCCAAGACCTTGACTACAGTTCTGTATTCACTAGTTTTCCTACTGTCCCTTTAAAGATTCTCACTGCA
Organism: Propithecus coquereli; assembly: GCF_000956105.1. Lineage (NCBI taxonomy): Eukaryota > Metazoa > Chordata > Mammalia > Primates > Indriidae > Propithecus > Propithecus coquereli. The sequence goes on along the minus strand of NW_012148252.1, from coordinate 3,069,155 downwards.
GGCAGGCGCACTTCCTGAAGCTAAAGGTCAGAATAAAGAGGGAGGGCCTCAGAGCCGCGCAGGCGCAATTGTGCGCTGTTTTGCCAAGATGTCGTTCCGAAAGTATACTCCGTTGCGCCCGGCCACTCTGTCCACGACCCTCGACCTAGCCGAACATGACATATCTCCGGAAACCGGCAGGCGCAAGCCGAGCGGTCGGCCATAACAGCCCGGCTTAAACGGGAGTACCTGCTTCAGTACGACCCCAGCCGCCGAGGGCTCATCGAAGATCCCGCCTTTATTCGTTGGACCTATGCACCATCAGCAAATGTCTACCCCAATTTCAGACCCACTCCCAAGACCTCACTCTTAGGAGCTCTAAGTGGAATTGGGCCCCTCTTCTTCTGGTATTATGTTTCAAAACTGGCAGGGGTAGGAAAGTAAAACTTACCCACGAAGGAAAATTGGATCGAACATTTAACATTTCATATTAAGTCTGGCAATGATGACTGCATGTATTCTTACTGAAATAAATCTTCCATTAATCACTAAAAAAATTCTCATTGCAGGGCCTTTGCATTTGCTGTTTCAGAAAATGTTGATAAGCATATGTAAGAAAAAGGTTTCTCTCCCCTTAGAGTAGATTCATAGTGAAAAGAAAAAAAGAGAAAAAGGTTTCTCTTAGCATTACACCATTAGCATATTAAAGAATTATTAAAAACTACAAGGAGATACCACCACAGACCCATCACAATGTTTTAAATTTAGAAGTCTGACAATGCCAAGGGTTGCTGAGGATGTGGAACTACAACAGGGAACTTGGTTATATTTTTGTTGGGAGTATAGTTAAATTGGTACAATCACTTTGAAAAAAGTGTTTGAAAAATGCTAGGTGAAGATTATGCAATTGTTCATTTATTCTCTCAGCAAAAATTCATTGAGGGTATACTCAAGCAAAGTGCTGAGGGTAAAGATTAAATACATGAGAGTGCTCATGAGAGGTAGTATTACTATCATAGTATTAGTAGTATTAATAAATGTCACATAGTGTGGTGATCACTGTGGTAATGGTAAATCTGCCATAGAACCACATGGGATTGTGAAGGCAACTAATCTGCTCTGGGTGTGGAGGAGATCAGGTAAAGCTTCCCAGAGGAGGTGATATCAGAGCTGACTTTTGAAGTCATTAACCTTTTGAAGAAAAAGAAGAAGGTTGTTCTAAGTAGAAGTAACAGCTTGTTCAAATGTAGAGAGGTCTTTGAGCACTCTGTGATTAAGGTTGTGCTAGTGTTTCAGTATTGCTGCAGCCATTGGGTATGGGGCTTGAGAGCTCCTGGGGATGACACAGGAGGCAGGAAGGAGAAAAATAGAAAGTTGAATAGAGAGCCTAGATCATGAAGGGTATCACATTCCACATTAAGAAATTTGAATTTTTTTCTGAGGGTAACAAGTAGCTGTTTAAGGATTTTAATCAAGCGCTGTGAAATGATCTATTTTTAGAAAGATTACTTTGATAGGAGTATGAAAATTGAAGTGTGAAGACTGGAGGCATTTAGGAGGCCAGTGTAGCTGAAAGTCAAAACCATAGCAATGGTAGAAGGAAAGAAAAGAGGGCATGGGTTGGAGAGGTTTTAAGAAGTAGTATTAGTAGCACTTGGGGCAAAGAGAAGCGTAGAAAACATCCTCAAGTTCTGGCCTGGGTGTCTTATTGGAGGTGCTGCTATTTACCTATTTATTACCTTTATATACATAAAGAACTGTTAATGCAGATCAAAAGACTGCTAACTCTTCTGGAGGGAAAAGAGGCTTCCCCAGAAAGGTGGATGCCAGGATCCATATTTTGTTGTCATCATCTCAACAGTAGGAGCTAAACTGAATATATTTCAGGAAAATTATTTATGTTCTTTTACTTTAGAAAAGCATAAACTGAATTAAAGTCTTAAGATGCTTCATTTTTAGATTGCATAATTCTTTTCTATTAATATTTATGTTTGCATTATTATTTCCTTTTTTTTCCCTCTAAGGAGCATGCATAATACCCAAGATTCAAGACTGGACTTGCAGATTTGGTTAGAGTTGAACAAGTTTATTAAATTTTGTAATTAAAATTGGCTTTGTTTGCACTGGTGAGAGGCCATCTCAAGAATGTTTCCACAAGGTGGCTCAATACCAGACAATGAAGGTGTTTATTAGCAGTTTACCAAGTGAGGAAAGTTCAAGATAAGTTGCAAATTTCTTCCAAGATCTGGGAGATTTAGAGTCAAATGAGAGGGATAGAATTAAATTGGACATACCTGACATTTTAAAAAGAATAATCTGGAACAACAAAAAAAAATACAGAAAACAAAAATACCATGAAGGCTCCCATTGGCCTAAGATGGGCCAATCTAAATAACAAAAAGAATAATGCTTGCAATGGATTAAAAAACAAATATGTAAAACAAAAAGTGATAAATTTCTAATATCAAAAAAGTCATTAACTGATCATCTTTGGAGATTGCTAGGTCACCAACTCTGAAAATTGATAAAGAGAAATAATGAAGATTTTTGCTGCCTTTCCTGTATGAAATGTATTTGAGCATAGCCAAATATTTGACAAGAGAATGTTCTTTATAGAATTCCAGCTAATAAATTCATGGAGAATGCTAAATCAGAAAATTGCTGTGTTGTAACCCCTAATGAAATAATAAGTATAGGTAACAGTCACCAATGGATGTTAAACTATTATTAATAGATGGAACATTGAGAATTTAAGGGGTGGGGAACCTGCAGCCTTAAAGCGAAATGTGGCCTTCTAGGTCCTTAAGGTGCAGCCTTTTAACTGAATCCAAACTTTGCAGAACAAATCCTTTCATTAATAGGGTTGCAGCAGAGAAAGATGAAGCTTATCTTGACTCCTTTGGTACTTAAAAAAGAAGAACATTGAAATCAGAAGGCCACAGGCAATGGCCCTTTTTCCTGGCAACAGCAGTTTCCTGACTCTTGCAGGACTCCAAAAAAATGAACCACATCCCATGTCTGCAGAGGTACCAGCAGCAACCTGAGGGCACCCCTTCCTCAGAAGTTTCACTCATAGTTCTTGGAAGCCCTTCCACTGAGCTCAGAAGCACCAGTTCCATCTTGTTTCCTCAGCTTTAGGGGTGGTAATGGTCCTGCAGTTATATCATCTTAATTTAATTATATTTTACATCAGTGCTATTTACTCTTTTAGCTCTCTCACACCTGTGTAACCAATCCACTAAATTCAATCTCCTCTTGAAGTACATAGTGTGGTTTCTGTTTTCCTGACTGGACCTTGACTTATATACCATTAAGTGATGCAATAGGAGGTACACAGCACCACCTATGAAATATCTTTATTTTAATCAGATTTATTGAGGTATAATTTGTATGTAATACAATTCACTGATTTCAAGTGAATAATTAGATGAATTTTAATAGTCAAGTAATCATATAGATCTTTTTTTGTGGGGGCGGGGATAGGGTCTTGCTTTGTGGCCCAGACATGAGGGCAGTGGCATGATCATAGCTCGCTGCAACCTCAAACTCCTGGGCTCAAGTGATCCTTCTGCCTCGGTCTGAGTAGCTGAGACTACAAGTGTTCTATTTTTTGTAGGAACGGGGTTCTCGCTATGTTGCTCAGACTGGTCTTGAACTCCTGGCCTCAGGTGATCCTCATACCTCGCCCTCCCAAAGTGCTAGGATTATAGGTGTAAGCCACCATGGCTGGTCTAGACCATTTTTATTACCTTGAAAAGTTCCCTTGGGTCTCTCAGTAGACAATCTCCTTTCCCACACTGGTTTCAGGCAACTAGTGATCTGATTTCTATTGCTATAGCCTTGTCTTTTCTAGAATTCCATATAAACAGAATCATTCAGCATGTGGTTTTTTGTATCTGGCTTCCTTCACTCAGCACAATGCTCTGACATTTATCCACATTAGTGTATGTTTGTTCCTTTATATTCGTATACCATGAATATAATGGTATTTCATCATATAAACATATTAAAATTTGTTCCTTTATATTTATATACCATGAATATAGTGGTATTTCATCATATAAACATATTAAAATTTGTTCCTTTATATTTATATACCATGAATATAGTGGTATTTCATCATATAAACATATTAAAATTTGTTTATATATTCATCAACTGATAGACATTGTTTCCAGTTTTAGGCTATTATGAATAAAGCTCCTTATGAATATGTGAATATAAGTTTTTGTTTGAAACTATGTTATCATTTCTCTTGATAAATACCCACGAGTAGAATGGCTTGGTCATATGTTAAGTGTAGATTTATAAGAAACTTCCAAATGCTTCTTAAATTAGTTGTACCATTTTTCATTTCTAACAGCAATTTATAAGAGTGCCAGTTGCTCCACATCCTTAACAACACTTAGTGTTGTCAGTATTTTAGATTTTAGTAATTCTAATGATTATGTTGGGATATCTGATTATGGTTTTAGTTTGCATTTCTCAAAGGACTAATGGTGTTGAGCACCTTTTCAAGTGCTTATTTGCCATTTGTGTATCTTCTTTGCTGAAGTGTTTATTCAAATCTTTTGCCCATTTTTAAAAACCTAGTTTTTTGTTCTCTTAGTATTACATTTTAAGAGTTCTTTACATATACCGGATGTAAGTTCTTTTTCATATATGTTTTCAAATATTTTTCTCCTTTTTTTCTTAACTGTGTCTTTTGAAGATAAAAGATTTTAATTTTGAAGAAGTTCAAGTTATAATTTTTTTTAATTTTAAGGTTTGTGCTTTTTATGGCCTATTTACAAAATCTTTACCTATCTCAAGGCCACAAAGATTTTTCTCCAATTTTTCTTCTACAAGTTTTATAGTTTTACGTTTTACATTTAGAGCCATGATCTATTTCAAGTTGCTTTTTGTATAGGTATGAGGTATTAATTAAGATTCATTTCTTTGTTGCATATGCATTTATAGTTATTCCACTTTTCCCTTACTGAATTACTTTGATACCTTTGTTGACTATCAATTGACCATATATGTATATATATATGTGTGTGTGTGTATGTGTGTATAGAGTCCTATTTATGAAACTTCTGTTTCATTAATCTATGTGTCTATTCTTACTTCATTACCACACTGCCTTGATTTCTGTAGCTTTACAGTGAATCTTGATGCCAAGTAATTACAGTTTTCATCATTTTACTTCTTTTTGGAAATGGCCTAGTTTCTTATCCAAAAAGAGAAGGATTATTATGGAATAAAAGAGGCATAAGAGATATAAAATCTGCACCCTCCAACCCCCCTTTGGAAAATGTGACTTTGGAAAAATGTCTAGTAAAAATATCCATTGCTCATTCATTCATTTATTCTAATAATGTCTTTTTTTGTTATGATCACATTTACTTTAAGGGTTCTAATTTTGGCTTTAAAGTAAATGTAATATGATATTCCAATTGCTAATATTTTCAATTTTTATATGAAATTTTTTTCTCTCTACACCTTCCACTTCATTCATTTATTCAGCCAGTATTCACTGCATACCTACCATGTGCAAGGTCCCATGCTGGAGCATGGTGGATACAATGCTGAATAAGACAGATAGAATGCCTACCTTCATAAAGTTTACAGTCTGGTCTGGAACTCCTCAGATAAAGCCAGGAAGATCAGCCATGTTGAACCTGTGGTTTTGTGTATTTCCCAGCATATTACCTCTTACCTGTAGATGTATAAGAAGCACAGTAATAAAACACTGTCATCCCCTTTAAGGTTGCATAGCAATAATTCAGAATATCCAAAGTTGAATATAAATATAATAAATTAGAGAGAACAGAAAACTCACTACCAGAATACTCAACTGGATTCTTCTCCAGCTGGTTGGGAATATTTGTATAGTACTTGCAGGTATTAATTGATTTAATTCTCATAACAAATATAGGAGGGTAGGGATAGGTTTTTAAAAATTTTTTTAAATACAGATTAAATAACTGACTCAGAGGAAAATTATAATAGCGATAGAGGATATCAATCATCCAGACATTTGATGTTCATTTTGTTCTCCTAAAATGAGAATGTTTGGCTCCTCCTCACAGGGCTGAGAGAGCCCAGTAGAAGCAATGCCCAGGGACAGGGATGGTAGAGAATAAGGTCAGATTGGGCTCCACTCCAAACAATCAATTATAAATTATATTAGCTATAAATTTAATAAAAAAAGACAAAAAAATTCTCACAAAGCAGACATATTAAACTGTATTATAAAGATAAAACACTCAGAAAAGTATCTTCTTTATAATGATAATATTAGGGTTGCAAAAGTGAAAATATATTTGATTCATTAGAACTAATGTTTTGGACAGTTTATTGTGTAATAGACAAAATAAAAAATTATAAAAAGGACCTGATGGATTGGGTAGTAAACTGGGAGGAACTTCTTGGAAGATGCTGAAACATTTTAATCTGCATCTTCAGCAAGCGTGAGAAGTAACCCTTACTTTCTAGGAAAGGTGAGAAAATTATATCTCCAGGAAGAAGTACTAAAAATGGAATAATAATAAATTATTTAGCCACTGAATTAGAACTCTTGTGAGTACAAAACTGCCATTAGTGTACTGATCTGTTTTGCAGTCATTGTATCGCTGTATATTTATTATTGTGTGTATACTTTAAAAAGATTTTTGAATATCTGATATATTAGAATTGTAATGAGTATAATAAGTTAAATTTACAGTAGAGTGACCACCCATCCTGATTTCCCTAGGACCAGAGTTTCTTGAAATGGAGAACTTTCAGCCCTGGAACATTCCTGGGCAAAGGGAGACAGTTGATTATTCTAAATTTCAATCAATTTTTAAGTGTTGGAAAAAACATAGCTTCTAAAAAGATATTAACAATAATGGCTAAATTAGATTCAAATTAAACATTTTTGACAAGAATTCTTTATAATTGAGTACATATAAAGAATTCTTTATATGTACTTCATATGCATTATATCAAGCTGTACATAATATTTGGTTGTCCTACAATTGCTGTTGCTAAGCTTTAAGTGGTGACTGCCTGGTCTGCTCCATTTTGTTTTTCTCCTTGAGACCAGTAATTTATCTTCGGGGTGGTACTTTGACAAAACTGCAGATTGTCCTTGCCTGAATCAGTTATTTCATTAAGATTTGGGAAAAAGGTGATTATTTTTCTAATTCCATAATTTTTCCTATATTTATAAGCTGGCATTCTTCTGTAAAGAGGAACTCTCTCTCTCTCATTATCTAAGGCTACTTGGCCACAGTGAAGGGTTGCTTAATTCTTTCTCTTTAATTAGCAATTTTCAGAGTAAAGCGTTGGTGTAATAGCCACCTCCAGTGCTACAAATATGGTTTTGTTAAATTTTGTTTGGCTTTCTCTTTTTTTGTGTTGTCAAGAGTTTTGAAGGATCTGAGACTTTACCCTACTACAGTGTGAACAAGCTAGCCTTCCATGGTTTCATGGATGGTGGTAAAAGATGAGACTCCTGCAACAGAGATTTAAAAATTTAGTTTATTACAGCAATAACAGTAGTCAGAATATCAGCATTTTTTTCACCAGTTCCCAAACTACTGTTCCCATGGGACGATGTGAAGAGAATGACAGCTGCATGCACTGTGGCTTGTGTTACAGGAGAGAAGTGCTGAACTTAGCGTACAGGAATCTTAGGGCAGTAAGCCTGACTGCTTTTGCTCCAAAGGGAGACATTATCGTTTTATTCTGGTTGGTAGCCATGCCTGCCCTTTGCTCCAGAGGGAGATGTTATCTCTATCTTCCAAGGTTGGTCACTACTCAAACATCCTTAAAAGGATAGTCCAGAATGTCTTTGCTCAGAAGACATGCACGAATGTGAAACCATGAATATCAGTACGTGCTCCTTGCTCTCCATCGCTCCCATACCTCGACATATACAAATGGCATCATTCAGTTTCCCTTTCTCTCAGGCTTCGGGTTGGATTGGCTGAAGAGAGGCATCGGCGAGAGACCGGGAAGAGGGGCTAGGGTATTTATTTCCCATCTCTCCACCCTGTTCTCTCCTGCCTTGCTGCAGTTCTGGTACTGGCTGCATCCTATAGTTACATTTCTTATAAAGCAGCCCCTCTTTCATGCTACAAACTCTGTCTAGGCTCATTCTCTCTCCTATTCCCCTTGGGCCTAAAAGTAGTAAAAGTGTATAATTGTTGCTAGATCTCGTGCCTTATTATGTCTTCTTAAGCTTTCTCACATCTTTGTAAATAATTCATTCAGTATACTCTCTTCAGTAACACTTTCTCAATATGCTTTCTGTTTCCTGCCAGGTTCCTGACAAGAACTGATAGATTTAATAATTTTCAAAAGAAAAAAAACCCAGAAATTTATAAAGCCAAGGGTTAGAAAGGTAGTTTAACCAAAAAAAAAAAAAAAAAAGATTTTAGAATATAGAAATATTATTATCACAGTATGGTAATTTATGTTAATATGTTTGCTAATCAGGTTTGTTATCTATAATCTAAGGTTGGTATTATACAAAGGTAATAATGTAATTTATTACATTATCAGGAAAACTAGTAAGAATCATACGAGTACAGCAATAGATGCCAAAAAGCATTTAATAAAATTTAAAATATATGGTCAATGAAAATTAAGTACAAAGGGTGTTTTTATAAATGAAGAATCTTAGAATGAATTTCAAAATTCATTTTAAAGGGTTTCTTTAAAAATGAGTTTTTAAGAAGCTTGTATTGAAAATCGAACCATTGTAGGTAATAAACTTTAAAATATTACAGTTCAAAGTGTGGTCCCCTGACCACCTGAAACAGGATCACCTAGACCATTTGTTAAAATGCAAATTCCTGTCTTCCACCCTGAGCTACTGAACAAATTTTGTGAATATAAATTTTCAACAAGCACCCTAGGTGATTCTTAGAACTCCTGCAGTATAGCCATTCTTTTATAATACTTTTAAGTTTTTAAAATTAGAGTAATACTGAACATGTTAAAACTCAAATAGTACAGCAGGGACTGTGATGAAAAGCAATGGTTCATGGTTCCATGTCTTCCCCACTTTGAGTCCTGCTCCTCAGAGATTTTGCTGATGTGATATACAATGAAAAGAAATGAGAGCATCTGGATCAGTTAAGACTTTTTTTTATCTGTGCAATAAACCTTCATGTTTCCCTGTCATGGAAGGTGCACCATCTGTACATACACTCACTAAATTTACCAAATTCAGTCCAACTTCACGACATTAATCTTGAGAGTTGTTGAAGATATCTATTCCCTATGTTCTGTTCTCAAGAGTGCCCAAAGTGAGTAACTCTTTGTAACAAAGAAAATCTTCTGTTATGACCTGAATGAAGTATAAAAACCTGTGCTGAATCAGTAGTATCAGTTGATTCATCCAAAGTGATTGAATAATACATATTTTCCTTTTGAAGTATTGCATGAAGTTGCTCTGTTAAGTCGAAGGCTAATTCATGCTGTTGATCAGTTATGGTTCTTCTTGAAAGAGGCAGTTGTTTGTACTTTGAAACGTTATCGGGGTCTAAGCATCCCTACAACTTCAACAATGCATTATTTCACAATTTCTACATCCCTGAATGGCTTCCCCTTTTTCCCAAGTGTATAAACTACTTTATAAGTTGCTTCAGTGGCATTGTTTCCAGGTCTTACTGCTGCTTGAAAGAATTGTCTGCTTTTGCTTTTAATCTTTTAATTTCTGCAATACCTTTTGTGCCTCTCCCTCTAATCTAAAATATTTGTGGTTCTTATGAGTGTTTTAATGCTGATGATCATTGAATTTCTTTAATGTTGATATTGCAGTATCACAAAGCAAGCAAATCATCTTATCTTTAGCAGTAACAGGATAACATTGCAATTCCCAATCCTCATTAAAACATCTTTCTTAAGATGTTTTAAGTTTTCCTCCTTAAGCATTCTCTTGGTCTTCTCTGATAGGATGGGCTGTTAAGCAGACAGAATTAAAAAATATTGTCGAGCTGTGCAACTATCCACAAATTCCACTTCAAACAGAAATACAGCGCACCATTGTCAAAAGCTGATAACAGACTGGCATACTCCAACCCCATAAACTCTCGACAACCAGTTTAGTGCAGTAGTGGTGCCAGTCAGGTGGGGGAAGTTAGAACTAAATCATGAGCATAGTAGCCATCAATTTAGCCCTTATGGCTTACTAATATTATAACTGTGCTGGTCAATCTGGGAGGATTATTTCATTGAAACTCATTTTATTCTTTGGTATTTTAGATATATTCATTTTTAAAATAAAATAAAAATATAAAAGACAAAAATGTATTAATAAAAATAAAAGAGTTTGTTCTGTAAAATTTGGATTCAGTCACGAGGCTGCACTTAAGGACATAAAAGGCCACATGTGGCCTTAAGGCTGCAGGTTCCCCACCCCTGGACTAAGCAATACGGGGCACAGAGACTTTTAAAAATTTGTTTTTCTCCTGATTAAAAATTAATACATGTATTTTTAGAGTAGAAACTAATTTAATTTGATTAAATGCAAATGTAATCTTTCTGATATGTCCTTAATTGTTATCTAAGGTTTATTCCTATATAGTGGCACAATGCCTAACATAATAGGCATATCTTAGTTCATTTTCCATTGCTGTATCAGAATACCTGAGACTGGGTAATTTACAAAGAAAGAGGTTTATTTTGGCTCACGGTTCTGGAGGCTGGGAAGTCCAAGATCAGGTGGCCACATCTGGCAAGGGCCTTGTGCTGCTTAATAACATGGCCACAAAATAAGGGATCACATGACGAGAGAGGAAGTAAGCGAGAGCTGAGGAAGCCAAACTCGTTTTCACAGTAACCCACTCTTATGATAACTAATCCCCTCCTGCAAGAACTAACTCACTCTTGTGAGAATAGCATTAATCTCTTCATGAGGGTGAATCCTCCTTGACTCTAACACCTCATAAGGGTCCCATCACCTCTTAACACCATTATATTAGGGACCAAATTTCAACATGAATTTTGGATAGGACAAACTACATCCTAACCACAGCAAGGTGCTAAAAAAACCCAAGGTTAGTTCCCTTCTTCTAATCACACATCAATACTATAAGCACAGACACACACACACACACACACACATATATATATGTATATATATACATACACTTGTCTAAAAAATATGAGGAAAAAAATCTTAGGAAGTACAATGATTCCATTGTGAGTTTGTACCTGTGTAATGTAAGCATTTGGCTTTGAATCTCCAAGAAACAGACCAGGGCTCTCCATGCTTCCCGAAAGAGCTGGTTTGGGGTCTGACATATACCTCCATTCATTATTCTGTAAAGAATCCCCGTAAGGAATGTTGCTCCATTTAGAGCGCAGCTTCTCAAACTTTAATGTGCATGCAAATCACTTAAATTGATACTCATCTACCATCTCTGCTTTCTGTTTCTCTTTAGCACTTCTAACATACTACATGTATAACTTATTCATCCTGTTTCTTGTTTGTCTCCCCACTAGAATGTAGGCTTCATGAAGGTAGAGATTTTTGTCTGTTTGTATCTCTGGTGCCTGGGTCATTGTAAGTACTCAATACATATTTGTGGAATGAGTGAATAAATATTTAATTCATCAAATTAAATTGTATTTTACAGTATATTGACCACTTGCTAGATAGCAAGCATTGTGAGGGGTGCTTTGTGGAATAACAAGATAAAATAATACCGGGCATTTCTGGAGTCTGAAAACATGCTCAGACTAGATGCCCCAGCTATGTGACCTCTCCTGGCTCTCAATGAATTTAAACTGGTTTATTGATATTGGTCTTGCTTTTACATCATGAAAGCAGCTTACCTGGAATCTTTGTACTCTTATATCTGAAATAAAGCCAGCTGAGGAGTGAAGGGGAATATGCAAGCTTCCAATTTAGCCTTTCTTATTGAAAATAAATCCAGTCCTCCTTTCAAAAAAAATAACATTGGGAAAAAAAAAAAAACAACAAAAAATACTGTACCCCTCCTTTTAGGAGTTGACAGATGAGTGGGGGAGACAGACGTGTAAAAATAAATGTATTAATAATAAAGATAAAATAATCAAAAGTATGGTAGGAAAGCCAGGTGTGGGGGTACATGCCTATTGTCTCAGCTACTTGGGAGGCTGACATGGGAAGATAGCATGAGCCCAGGAGTTCAAGGCCAGCCTGGGCAACATAGTGAGACCCTGTCTCTAAAAACTAAAAATAAAAAAAGTGTGGTAGACCATCAAACTGGTATTAACTGATCAACACATAAATGCACATATAAGAATAACATCTATTGGATGTTGGGCAGGGGGGAGGGGGGAGGAGGGAGGAGGGGACGGGTATATGCATACACAAAGAGTGCAATGCGCACCACCCGAAGAATGGACATATTTGAAACTCGGACTTGGGGGGGGGCAAGGGCAACATACGTAACCTAAACATCTGTACCCCCATAATATGCTGAAATAAAAAAAAAAAGTGTGGTAGAAATGCAAGCCAAATACTAGAAGAGTCCAAGGAATCAAGTCTTTATTCTAACTTGGAGACAGCAACGGGAGAGTAAATGAAGGAGGTAGCACTTGAGGGATGGTAGATTTTTACCTATGGGGAGGAGGAAGAAATTTTAGTTTTAAAGTAACAATTGGATCAGAGGCATGGGGGTGAAAAAATATTATTAATGTTTTATTCAAGGGATAATAAACTCTCTAGAGCAACCGACTCGTGGGGGAGAGTTGTGTGGACAATAAATGAGAAAATGTTAACTGGGGCCTCATAGTATACAAACACAAAAATCATAGTCTTCCATATTATGGTCCTTGGTTGTAGCCAAATATGAAAAAATCTGCTTGCTCAGGCCATGCATGAATTATGCACGCATGTTTGAAAACTCCCCAGGTGGTCCTGATGAGGAACTAAGAACCATTAACGTAAAAGATGATCTGGGAGGCAGTGAGAGGAGTGAGATGGCTGGGACTGGAGACAAGGGATCCAGGTAGAAGACTTGAAAAACTAGGGGTGGGTTTGTGAGAAAAGAAGAGAAATCCAGTTTAAAATAGGAGAGATTAGCAGAACTCTTACCTGCTAACTGTTGAGGGTGACTCAGGATCCATAGGCTAGAGGCTGGCTTCAGCAATCTTCCCTCTTGGCTTCCTGGTTCCATGCATTTCTCCTTCCTTTATTGGGAACATGTAATACAGATTCTGACTGGTCTTGGTAGTAGTGGAACATAGCAGTTAAGGGGCATGATACAGAGTAAAAGGACTTTCCCTGCTGCCTCACCTTGGCTAAGTCCTTAGACTCTCGAAGTCTCAATTTCCTCATCTGAAAAAACGAAACGAAGGCACAAATCTATTGAGAGGACTGAACACGAAAATACTCAAAGCACTTGTTTGAGTACCTGGCTGTGATAGTCAAGCTTGGTTAAGCTATGCTACAGTAAGAAATGATCGCCACGCAGCTGTGGTTTAAGATGCGATGTATTTCTCAATCAGGCTACGCGTCCGCGGTGGGCCAGCAGCCGGACTTGGCTCACTGTAGTTACTCAGGGCCCCGGGCTGCCCTCTGGGATACTGCTGACCCCTATGTCAAAGAGGCAGCGAACTCTGGACGGTCTGGCACTGACCACTACATGCTTGGCGCAGAAGGGGTGCGGGTGGCTCCTGCTGACAGCTCACCGGCCAAAGCCAATCATAGGGCCCCACCCACCACGAAGGAGCAGGGAAATGTAATCCTACCGTGTGCTCAGTAGATGGGAGAGCCTGAACTATTTGGTAAGCCTTTCGTATTGCTAGTTGGTTATATGACCTAAGATCTGCAATGTTAATCCTCTTCCTTCCCGCATCTCCGCCTCTGCCTTGAGTCCCGATTCCAGGGGGCTGCAGTCCAACTGCTCCGCTCACCTGATGGCAACAGAGTCCTCGCAGTGCCCTCTAGTGGCGCCTAGAGCTACTTCACAGCCCTCAGAGGGAGCTCAATTCTGAGAAGTGAACCGAATTTACCCAGCAGGCCTGAATAAACACGTTAATTGCCTGCCTTTGTAGGCCCAGTAAAAGCATGCAGGGTGCCCTTATGCCCCGAGGCTACCCTTTCAGGCGTACACTGTGGAATCTATCCTTTCTCCTTGGCAACAGTCTCCAAATTTTAAATATTTAAAAGATAGATAGATAACAAAACCCTGCATTTTTTCCCACTGTGTAGACTTGTTTTTATTGTATAAAAGTCCCCCTCTGTCTCCAATAACCTCTCCCTTCTTATAAAGCATATAGATATTCACAGAGATGAAGCCAAAACCATTGTGTAATTCCTGAAGGTTCATCTGCAAACTCAACTAGACTAATGATCCTAATTACAAGATAACGGAGAGGAGTCGCTTCCGTGATTTCCTATTCCCAGTCTCATTGTGGCTTCCTAACTGGAGTTCATGGACACCTGGCTACAACAATATTTCCACATAATTGGTTTTCTTTGTAATTCCATTTTTTGTATATTGTATATTTAAAAACATCAATCTGACAAGTGGTCCAAAACTTCACCCGTTGGCTAGAGTTACTTGGCATGTTAACGCTGTAAAATGGAATTGTATGAGGCAGCGTGAGGAAACATTTTAAATTCTGCCACAGGGCGGTGCTATTGCTCTAAAAGTAAAGAAGAGTAAGGCCAGTTGGTTGAACAAGAATACAAGTTACTACAGAGAAGCTTGGGGAACAAAGTGGTCATGTGGCCACGGAAAGTTTACAATAGTCTCAAGTGACAATTAGAAATACCTAGCTGATAAAATGCAAATCCATTAACTAAGATATCATGGTCTAGCATATGAAATGTGATTGGTAATGGTTTTACTCTTTAAGGTCATATATATATCACAAAAAAAGTTTTGAGGACCCCAACAATTCCCTAAACATTTATTCATCACAAGATTGTGGATTTTCTTCAACACACAGGTGGCTCACTGTGGTGTCACTTCTCTTGCTCATGTTGTCAGAGTTTTATTTTTCCCATTAGCTCCATTCTGGTGTTTTGTATGTACACATCGTACTTCAAATGCACCGAATTCCTGTCAGATGCAATCGTGATGAGACGCTCATGGCATGTTCAAAAGTAGAAGACGCAACTGTTGAATAGGAACTATAATTGGATGATGGAAATTGCACAAAGATCCCAAGGAACGAACATAAAACAGAGCTGGTTATACTGGCAAAGGCAACATATAGATGAAACAATTTACTTCAAAAGAATCTGAGGGAGAAGGTGGTAGTAGGGAAGTGCCTGGTGGTATAGATGAAATAAGATGACTATGTGATAATTGTTAGGGTGATAGATAAATGGGAGTTTCTTATACAATTTCAATATCTTTGTAATTTGAAATTGTTCATTAAAAAAAAGAAAATTACCATATACACCAAATCACATAATGTCAAAGGGCTGAATTTTTGGTGATCAGAGTCAGGTCTGATAGTATTTCCTATTATCTTTGTAAATTCTTATGGCTTTAAAAAAAAGGAGACTTAATTAGTTTATTAACTAATTTATTAACTTATTAACTATGATCCACTTGAAGATATTTGTTTTGAGAAATCTATTTTATGTCCACTGACAAAAGAGAAACTTCCCAAGTTGTTATAAATGTATGTCTATGGGATTTAATGTTTTTGAAAAGTTTAAATAGAAATGCTTTTTTTTTCCATGAATGCCTCCATTTCTGACCTAAACATAAGAGAAAATAATACCTTTAAATTCATCTTTCTTAGAAAAGAAAGAGGTTTTTCTCAGAAAACCCCTCATTCTCTACTTTTTGCAGGATAACTAAGGAAGACATTTCTAATTTTAGTTTTACAAGCACAAATAGGAATTACAACTTTCCATCAATACAAGAATAGTACTCTATCTTCTGGAATAAAAGAAACAATTTAATGGTAATGTGATGCATTTTTATTTAAACCAAAAGATACCTATAACCCAATTAGTAATGCAGTCATTTAAGCCATCTCCTTGGTAAGCTGATTATTTTTTCTCTCACACCCTGTCATTAAGGTCCAGCCATGAGGTTGGAGGCCAGAAGAAGGAGAATATGACTTAGAGGAAGTGGAAACCCTGAACGTTGCCTCTTATGGCCCTGGGGGATTATGGGGGAGAAGGGTGACAGATTGAGGAGAGAGAAGGGGTAAAGTTCAAGTGGCCTGGTCTCCCTGCTCTGAGCTTTGGCCAGAATGGGGATATCTATGGTGGAGAGCTTTGCCTCATTCCACAAATGGGGCTTTAGAGGGAGCTTCTACACCAACCTGGGAGCAGCCACAGTAAAGACCTCTGTGGCACAGCCTGAGTTAAGTTTTCCTGAATTGCCCTTGGTTTCTAGATGGCAAAGATGAAAAGTTCTCTGAAATAGCATGAGGAAGGTGGGCCGCCATGGAGTCTGCTGTGGTAAAAATGGCACAGTTTAGGTGGGCATCACAGGTCTGGGCTGGGTAGGGGAAAGGCAGGCTCTTAGAGGGATCTTCAGCATCAGTTGAACAAGCAATGGTCCAGAAGCCATCACAATGATTTGAGGACTTTATCTCACCTCTGTTGTCACAGAACATCCAGCTATTGCCCTTGCTCTATGACCCCAGATGGCAAAAAAGAGAGGATTCAGAGTAAGGTGGTAGAAATTTGAGAGATTAGACTAATAAGAGATTTAGCATTTACCTGCAGGGACTATTTAAATTATTCCAGTAGATTAAGTTTATTGGAGTGGCCTAACATTTAGTCATTTTCCCCCTACCTGACAAGTGGGTGCATACAAAGGGAACAAGATTAATTATATCTCAAAAAAGAAATTATTGTTCACGTTCTCTACACATCTGAGTATAATGTGAATACTTTTGAATCCATATTTATATAATTATAAATAAATACATTTTCTTTACAGAAGCTAAAGTTACCTGTAAAAAATCAGAACTGTGTGTAATGAAAAAAATTAATGAAAATCTCCTTTAGTGGTCTATTTGCAGATTATGATTAATACTGCCTCTACTTCGCAAAAGAAATTGAGATAGTTAACAATAAAATAATAATAGCTAATATTTTTACTGAATAATTCCTCTTTCTGCCAGGTATTGTTTTAAATGTTCTAAAGTATATCACTGAATCTACAAGGTAGTGCTTTGGATTATATCCGTTGGACAGATGAGGGAAATGAGCTTCAGAAGGATGGAGTAACTGGCCCATTTTCCTAACTCGAACTGAAAGAGCTGGGCTACAACCCTACTTAGCCTTCAGAGCCTGTGTTTTAAACCACTATACTATCAAAATAAAAACTTGCATTATTTTCATCATTTGGAGAAAAGCTCTATTTTAGAAAGGTTTTCTACTTCCCTGTAGTTTGCCAAAGTCAAAGTACTAGGCTTTTTACTGTACAGCAACCAGCCAGATTGCTGGGTGCTCCAAACTCAACTGCAGATTCTCTGCAAATTTCAAGAACCTCTAAGGCAATCCTGGGGTTAGGATTAAAATAGTCCTCGGGCCTCTGTTCTGCCTACAATGTTCCTGAGAAGTGTTTTCTAGGTTCAATCACAGATCAAACATTCAAAATCTGAGGTTACAAAGAAAAGGGAGGAAATTCATTCCAGAACAGATATTTTACCTGAAATTTGAATGCATGCCAGAAAATAGTCTTGTAATTTGATACTACAGCCTTATTTGTTCTGAATTCCTAAAGCTTTGGAGGCTTGAAATGCATTATGAAAAATCTTTGTTTTCATAGATACTTAGACTGCCAAAGTGCATACCTTCTGTGTTTAGTTTGAACTATGGACAGAGGAAATATCTTGTAGAATTCTGTAATTAAGACTGTCTCTCTGTATCTTCTCTATAGCACTCTGTAATCCTTGACCTTTTCCCGGTGGACTAGCTGTTCCTGCCACTCTGCCTGTACATTATTCTTCTCTCAACCAGAACTTATTTACTCCTAAATAGCTAACCCTTATCTTAATATTCTATCTGTACTCTCTACTCACTCCACCCAGACCTTCTCCCCTTCTTCTTTTCCTAGACTGCATGGTTCATTATTTCTAGTAGATTTGCTCTACTACCATGACTTCCTGTCCCCCTACATTTCCTCCTTGACAGTGTTAGCTTCTGGAAAACATGCTACAAGGCCATGTAATATTGCCACCTGTCATACTACAGCCAGAAAATAAATGGGGTTGGAAGTGAGATGGGGAGAAAAATTAGTAAATAAACGTCAACATTGCTGCAATTCTACAGAGAATCTGACTAACCACGACAGCTTGGTTCTAGAAAGCATCAGATTTCAGAAGGCTCTAATCTGAAAAATGAGAACAAAGAAATGGCTTTAAAAATACAAGTCAGTAAAATAGGATATTATATAAAGGCAGGTCACACAGGGAAAAATTGTGAAAGACTTTGCAATGTCTGAGTATTTTCAATGGAAAATTAAGTCTTGTTTAGCACGTATTTTCTTGGTTATCTGATTCTATGACATTTGTGCCTTTTGTTGTCTTTGAACTATTTTATAACTATAAATTTTGACATTGATAGCAATGCAAATGATTCTTGTTCATGATGTGCAAATGAATTGTTTACTGGAAGGACAATTGATTTCCCTATCCCCATCCTCTATGGAATAAGCCTGTTACTCATATGTGCTTCATTTGTCAATTGGTTTCAGTATTCCTTATTGTCTATATATGTATGTTTCTATGGCTCTTTGGCTTCTCCCTAAAACCCGTTGTAACAACTTACTATGGTTCCTTGGTTAAGAGGTAAGTAAAATTTTTGACACGTGTTCATTGTATATTTGTACAAGAGTCATGATTCTACCTTTAAAAAATATCCTTTGACAGTCACTTAAGGACAAGAGTTGAAAAATAAATTCAGGAATATTTGAATTTTCCTAATAAGAGGGTCTTTTTTCTCAAAAGGACCTAGCGAAAATGACGGCAAAATGCAGGTCCCAGTTTGAATCTGGGAACTTCATTCCCACTTGAATTGGTGGCCGGAACCCTGGGTTAATGGAGAAATACCAGGTCCTCAAGAACCTAGACTTTGGGGAACCATGTGGGATACCTGGACTCCCCACACAGGCGTTCAGGAGGTCCACCACCTGGTGGCATTCCCCAAAACTTCTGCCCTCATATGAGGAGCAGCCACAATAATTTCTAAACCCTGCCATTTTTGCAGGTGAGATTATGCCTCTTGGATTTGGCTAGCTGCCGCTCCAAGTACAGTACAGAGTGGGGCAGCCTCCAGAGAACTAGAAGACAACCTGGGACGGAGTTGAGTCAGTGTAGAAATTCACTCACCTTTCTGAGGTCTAACCCTGGATAATAGCACTATTCTCTTCCTTTGTTCGTGGTCTTATGTTTCAGAGTTCAGAACGTTCCTAAAAGAAATTTCAGAATGAGGCAGACTGAAATAAGGAAATCTACTCTTTCCAATCTACTATGCTGGTCTCATCTAATTGACTTCTTGGTCAATTTTCATTTCTCTCTACTCCCCTCCTCCATGTTCTCCTCACTTCTTTTCAGCTGACAGACTCATCAGGCACAAACCCCTTACGCACACTTTGCTATATCCATTCTTTCACCTTTCTTCTCCGTACTCTTTGTCAGGCCGAACAATTCCATTAAGCCACCAAAAACCTCAACAATCACACTGGGAACTGCCTAAAAGGGGGGCATTCACCTCACTGAAATTCAAAGACTTAGACCTAAACTACTCTCTTCTATCTATTCTTCACTCCTACTGCTTTCTGCTTTCTGATTCTTCTGGCTAGTGACTTGTCTGCCATGTCGACTCGCACTTTGGGCTGATGCTGAATATTATCTATTTCCAGTTTATTTAGTTTTTTTTCACAATTTGTATTTCCCGACTTGCCTTGTATTTCCTTCAAACTGACTTGAATAAACACCCTCCCAATTTATCTTAGTCCTAAAATCCCTCCCCTTTATAGTCCTGCATCCAATAGTAAAGCTCCCTACCAGCTCACCCAGGGCTTCATCAGAAAGTGGTCATTTCTTTTCCACCTCAGAAGAGCCATCTAATTCAGTGTGCTTTGTACAGTAGGTACCTGAAAATGTGAATGTCAATGATGTTGATACCTCTCTAGGACAAAATATGGCTGCTAGGAGTTTCCAAATAAAAGGGTAGTGGCGGCCGGGCGCAGTGGCTCACGTCTGTAATCCCAACACTCTGGGAGGCCGAGGCGGGTGGATTGTTTGAGCTCAGGAGTTCGAAACCAGCCTGAGCAAGAGCGAGACCCCCGTCTCTACTAAAAATAGAAAGAAATTAATCGGACAACTAAAAATATATAGAAAAAATTAGCCAGGCATGGTGGCACATGCCTGTAGTCCCAGCTACTCAGGAGGCTGAGGCAGGGGGATCGCTTGAGCCCAGGAGTTTGAGGTTGCTGTGAGCTAGGCTGATGCCACGGCACTCACTCTAGCCAGGGCAACAGAGTGAGACTCTGCCTCAAAAAAAAAAAAAAAAAAAAAAAAAATTTCCTCAAACCAACTTAGAGAGCTAGCTCATAACACAAATCATAGAGTTTCAGAGTCTAAGAGAGAACTTGCCCATACAGTTGTGTGCATCCACCACTCACATGGTCATGCGGTGCTTCTGGGGGTTGCTGGAAGCTCTCCTTTGAATCCTACTTCAGACACCATCTGTTAAAAGAAAAACTTTATGCAAGATAAATTGAACAGTTTAATTGAGCGAAGAACAATCCACAAGTTGAGCAGCTCCCAGAACGAGAATAGGTTGAGAGCTACTCCAATTTTTTCTATTTTTAAATATATATATATTTTTTTACTTTTTAAACTTTCCTGTTAAAAACTAAGACACAAACACACACATTAGTCTAGGCCCACACAGGGTGAGGATCATCAATATCACTGTCTTCCACCTCCACATCTTGTCCTACTGGAAGGTCTTCAGGAGCAATGACATGCATGGAGCTGTCATCTCCTATAATCACAGTGCCTTCTTCTGGAATATCTCCTGAAAGACCTGAGGCAGTTTTTCAGTTATGAATAACTTTTTTATAAGTAGAAGGAGTATACTCTAAAATAATGATAATAGTATAGTAAATACATGAACCAGTAACAGTCATTTACTATCAAGTATTACGTACTGTACATAATTGTATGTGCTGTACATACATACAACTGGCAGGACGGAAGGTTTGTTTACACCAGCAGCACCACAAACATGTGAGTAATGTGTTGCACTACAATATAATGACAGCTACGCTGCCACTAGGCGATAGGAATTTTTCAGCTCCACCAGCACCCTCCAGCACCCTCTGGCCCAATCAAGTTGACACATAAAATTAACCATCACACTGAAGAATAATTCACATACAACAAACTAAGTCCACTTAAAGTGTACCATTCTGTGAGTTTTAACAGTTCAGTATACCTTTAAATCAGTGCCTAAATCAACTCCCAAAAGTTTTTTCATGCCTCTTTATAGTTCATCCTCCATTTTCCCCTGGCCCAGGCAAATACTGATCTGCTTTCTGTCAATATAGATTATTTTTACTTTTTAGAATTTTATATAAATGGAATCATATAGTAACTACTCTCTTGTGTCTGGCTCCTTTCACTCAATATAATGATTCTGAGATTCATCCAAGTTGCTTGGCTTAGTAGTTTGTTCTCTTATTGCTGAGTAGTATTTTATTGTAGGGATAGACCATATTTTTTTCATCCATTCACTTGTTGATAACATTTGTATTGTTTCCAGTTCTGGGCTATTATGGATAAAACAACTTTGAATATTTCTGTACAAATTTTTGTGTGAACATATGTTAATATTTCTCTCAGATAAATACTTAGAAATGGAATAGCTGAATCATGTGGTAGGTATATCTTGAACTTTTTAATATATTGCCACAGTTTTTCACAGTAATTGTCCCTTTTGCATTTGATGACCTGTATATGAGAATTGCAATTGCTCCATGTTTTCACCAGCACTTGATATTTTCAGACTTCTTAATTTTGGCCATTCTAATGGATGTGTAGTCTTATCTTATTGGGGTTTAATTTTTATAATTCATAATTTTGAACATCTTTTAATCTGTTTATTGGTATAGGGGCATTTTTATATCTTCTTTTGTTAAGTGTTAAAATATTTTGCCAATTTTTAAAACATGAAGTTGTCTTCTTATTGTTGAATTATGAATTCTTTATATATTTTAGATATAAGTACTTTGTCAGATATAGAGGTGTTATACATATACTCCCATTCTGTGGGTTGCCTTTTCTTAATGGTAACTTTTGGTGAAGTCCATGTATCATTTTTTTTTCTTTTATGGTTTATTCTTTTTGTGTCCTATCTAAGAAATATTTACCTACCCCAAAGATTGCAAAGACTTTCCCCTGTATTTTCTTCTAGGAGTTTTATAGCTACTTGTATTTTAGGGCTTGTAGGGATAATTTGTCACCTCATTTTGTTGTAAATGCTACCTAAGAGGTTTTGGTTTACTATCTGGTTTCTCTGTTTTTATGTGGATATTCAGAGAGATGAAAAAATTATTGCCACCACTATTGCTATATTTCCAGAATGCCCCCTCTAAAACTGTTATTTTTCCTATAGTAATAATTGCCTTTGTTTTCATTTGCTTGGTGTATTGTACTTTCATTAATTAGTCCCAGATTTTCACAGAGCTGCATATCTATTGTCAGCATGAGAAAACATATTGGATAGTTGGCTCCGTTTTGCTTTTGCAATTGGTCCTTTATCTTCCTGACCCAATCTGTACCTGTTTCTCTCGAGGCTTTTTGCACAGCTCTCATTCTGGGACTTCCCTTCACTGTCAATCTGGAAAATCTCTACTTTTCTTCTGTGATAGATTCCATGATTCCTGGATCCCAGGTCTTCTACTTTTGGGGTTTATTTTTGTGAGGAGACTGATGGTTGCCTGTATACCTTATATTTGTTCTTCCCTATTTCTAAGAAGAATCACAATTTATTTGCGTGTGGCAGTGTGCCCAGCCAAAATCTATATTTTCCAGCCCCCCTTATATATGGCCATGTGACACAGTTCAGGTTGATGTAATATAAGCAGAAATTTCTGGGTGAGGCTTCCCAAAAAAGCTCTTGAGAAGGTGGGAGTGGCAGTCTCAGTTGGAACGTATATCGTACCTTTTGCCCTTCCCTTTCTTCTTTCAAGGAAAGAAGATGTGAGTCTTCCTGTTGAGAGAGAACAAACAAGTCACTTGGACTGAATAATTTAGGTCCCTATAGTTTGAGATGAATTCAAAAAATAAATAAATAAAATAAGACTTGAATAATGAAAAAAAGATTTCTCATTGTAAATTGATAAATTGGCTTTCTGGTTCATACATTAGACTCTATGAACCTATTTAATTAGTGTTTACCTTGAGAGATAAACTCAATCTTGGCATATTTTAAAACCAGTTTTCTTAGATTGCAAGATTGAGGAAAAGACTGAGAAATTCTTCACTGTCTGTGAGGCTTCTTAGGAGTTAGCACTATCAGCCTCACCTGGCAAAGATCTAAACACACCAAACTTTTCTTTTGAACTTCAACAGATTATGTATTTGTACTGATAATACATGAATGCTCCACTGAAGAAGAAATGGAATCTGACTGAGAGGCAACCCACGAGGAGACATAAAAACTTCCCGCTTCACAAGCCTACCCCATACTGGCTACTGGCTTATTCAACCAATCATATTCTCTCTTGGGGAATCTGAATGTGAGACACATGGAGATGTACACAGATGCCAGGAAAAAATGTAAAAATAAAAGTCATGAGGTAGTGAAGTCATGAGTAAGTGGAAATGATGAGTAAATTGAAACAATATCAGGATACATGAGTTGTGTCATATCCTGATGACAATCCATTTCTTTGTGAAATCTGCTACATATATAGTTTCCTATTACTTATTTCCTCATCATCTTTATAATCTCTCAATATGTCACTTAAAGTAATCTGAGTGTACTTTTGTGCCTTACATCTTTAAAGAGTAATGAACACAAGTATTTCCCAAATCAGTTTCCTCATTTCTGTGCCCACTGTCCTGTTCAGGTTAAGCCTTTATTCTTATTGACATAGATAACTAGAATAATAATTCATAGTTTCCCAGCTTTCACTCTTCCACCATGCAAACTTTCTAAGACACAGATCTTATCATGTCACTGTCTGTGTCCATGACTAATGCATACAGGAGCACTGGCATGTCATACAACAGTGCATTGTGGGGGTGGCTCTAGAAGGGTTCCACTCTGTCTCTGTGCATATTCCTGGGATACTGAGAGTTGGAAAAGCCTTATCATATCCTTTGAGGAGGGAACTGAGGACCAGAAAGGCCAGAGGTCATTTCATTCACTCTTTTGGCTTCCATCACCAAGCATATGCTGGTGACTCCTGCTTCAATGTCTCCCCTCTCTCCTGACCTTAGATACATTTACCCAACCCCACATCTCCACTTGGAGGGCTTACCTGAATCTCAACATGTCTAAAGCAAAGCTCATCTGCTTTGCCTTAGTGTGAGAGTGATTTCAGTTCTCTCTTTAGAGACTGGCATCACTACTTGTTCAAGCCCCAAACTAAGAGTCCTCTTCTCCCTCTCTTCCCTCATTCTTCATAGGTAAGAAATCACCAGGTTCTCTTAATATTCCTTCTTTAATTTTTTGAATCTAAGCTCTTCTCTCTATTCCACTGATTTACTTTAATCTGATCCATCTCTCTCATGTAAGTAACTTGCAGGTCTTCCCCACCTATTCTAGGATCCTCCTCAATGCACTCTCTACACTTCATCCATCCTGGTGACTATTAAATAAATTATGATACACCCATGAAATGTAGTATCAAGTAGCCTTTAGAAAGAATAAGACAGATTTGTATGTGCCAAGTAAAAACTTTCTAGGATAATATTTTATTTAATAAAAAATGAATAGTATATTGGTATTATCTTTTCAGGCATATTTATAAAGTATATGAAATGTGTTTGCTATAGTTTGGTTTGTTTGACCTTCCCCATTTCATGTTGAAATTTGATCCCCAGTATTGGAGGTGGGGCCTAATGGGAGGTGTTTGGGTTATGAAGGCAGATCCCTCATGAATGCTTGGTGACGTCCTCTCAGTAACGAGTTCTTGCTCTATTAGTTCCCACCAGCAATGGTTGTTAAAAAGAGTCTGGAACCTCCCTTTCTTCTCTGTTGCTTCTTCTCTCACCATGTGATCTCTGCACATGCCAGCTCCCCTTCCCATTCTGCCATGAGTGGAAGCAGTCTGAAGCCTTCACCAGAAGTGTTGTTGGTGCCATGCTTCTTGTAGATTCTGCAGAACTGTGAAACAAATAAACCTCTTTTCTTTTTAAATTACCTAGCCGCAGGTATTCTTTATAGCAATACAATGGACTAAAACAGTTGTCATATGCATATGTAGATTATTTTTATTTTTCTTAGAGGGAGAACTACTCAGACTCTAGAGAGGTTGAGACAGAGGGTGTGGAGACTTTCTTTTTTAACTTTCAATTATGGAAAATTTTAAATATACACATAAGTAGGGAGAATGGATGATTCCTTTCTTCCCCATACACCAACTTCAATAATGATCAACTTATGGTTAATCTTGTTTTGTCTGTACCACCACACATTCTACTTCTACCTCCACTGTATTATTTTAAAGAAAATTTTGGACACTGTGTAATTTAATTGGTAAATACTTCAGTGTGTATCTCTAAGTCAGTGCTGTCCAACAGAAATCTCTGCAATGATGAAAATGTTCTATACATACACTGTCCAATCACTGGCCATATGTGGCTAAATGAGCACTTAAAATATGGCTGATCTGACTGAGGAACTAAAATTTTTAGGTTTCTCAAATTTTAATTGACTTAAACCTAAATTTAAACAGCCACATGTGGCTGGTGGCTGCCCTACTGAATAGCACAGCTCTTAGATATAAGGACTCTTTTTTTAAAAAACATAACTGAAATATATCACATATAAAATTAATAATATTACCTTAACATCATTAAATATTCAATTACAGTGCTCAAATTTTTGAGATATATCATAAATGTTTTTTATACTTAATTTGAATCTAAATCCACATACTTTCATAGTCCGTTGATATGTCTCATAAGTTTTTCAATCTAACAGTTCGATGAGGATGCATCAATTTTCATTTTATACCAATCTATGTAGTTTGAATTTTAAGCCATTTTAAACCATGGATATATAATTTTTAACCATTAGTATTCATATATCATCAGAGATTCTCTGGGTGGTGGAACTATATACCACTATTTGTTGGTATTAAAGAATACTTGTCTCTTTGTTTTTTAAGTACAAATCTCTTTTTTTTTATTGCCCATAATCAAAACTTTATTGACAAACTGACATCAAAATAAGAGATCACTGTTGCATACCTTACAGAATCAAATGTAATTATCTTGGTAGATTAACTAGAATTACTGAACTTATGATAAGGCTTTCTGTGAGATAACGCAAATTCGGGAAGTTGAGTAGATCATTAGTGTCACTTTCTTCTAAATGAACACCCTTCTGTGAGTCTGGCCTTTCCTCCTATAGTCTGGCACAACACTGTTGAAAAACCTACACAAAGAACCACTGTTGAAGCATGGCTGAAAACTGTGGTAATCTTGTAGCAACCTGGACATTTAACATCCATAAAATAAGCGTTTGGACTTTGAACTAGCCGTTTCTTTTCTTTTTTGTTTTTATTTCAGAATATTACAGGGGTATAAATGTTTTGGTTATCTAAATTGCTTTTGTACCATTTGTGTCAAAGTTACAAGTGTGTCCATTACCCAGATAGTGTGCATTTTACCCGTTAGGTGTGAATTTACCCATCCCCTTTTCTCCCCTCCCATCTGCTGGATTTCTTATGACTGTTATTTCCATATGCACATGTAAGTGTTGATCAATTAATTCCAGTTTATGGTGAGTACATGTGGTGTTTGTTTTTTCATTCTTGTGACACTTCTCATGAAGAATGGTCTCCAGTTCCATCCAGGTTAATACAAGAGGTATTAGTTCACCATTTTTTTATGGCAGAGTAGTACTCCATGGTATACATATACCACATTTTATTAATTCACTCATGTATTGATGGGCACTTGGGTTGTTTCCACATCTTTGAAATTGTGAATTGTGCTCCTTTATAAACATTTGAGTGCAGGTGCCTTTTTAATAGAATGTCTTTTTTTCTTTGAGTAAATACCCAGTAGTGGGATTTCTGGATCAAATGTAGTTCTACTTTTAGTTCTTTGAGGTATCTCCATATTACTTTCCATAGAGGTTGTACTAGTTTGCAGTCCCACCAGCAGTGTATGAGTGTTCCTATCTCTCCACATCCACATTGACATTTGTTGTTTTGGTACTTTTTGATAAAAGTCATTCTCACTGGAGTTAAATGATATCTCATTGTGGTTTTGATTTGCATTTCCCTGATGAGTAGAGATGTTGAGCATTTAATCATATGTTTGTTGGCCATTAATCTATCTTCTTTTGAAAAGTTTCTGTTCATGTCTTTTGCCAGTTTTTAATGGGATAGTTTGATTTTTTTCTTGCTAATTTGCTTCAACTCTAGCGGTTTCTTTTTATGTTTTTCTTTTCCTCTTCCAAAGATGATGTAGTAAATCTCTAGCCAAAGGCATCTTGATCTTTTCACAAGCCCAGCTCATCTAGACCTCTCAGATGACACTCCTGGAAAGCAGCACATGATCTGGAACTTGGCATCAACTTCCCCAAATCTTGTTGTATAATTTCTCTGCCCTAAAGGGCTCCTTCTCCTTTTTCTGCCCAAAAGGGCTCCTCCTTAAGCTTCTGAGACTTAATTTCCAAATTCTTTATTTTGTTTTCCCATCCTTAGAGATTACAGCTGTTCTCTTCAATACCCATTTCCACCATATCTTCAGTGTTCCCTGTTTGCCTTGTCAGCTCTCCAATGCCTGTTTAATAATTCTTTATATTAAACAGGTGACAGGATGTCATGTATGTTATCATCAGTAAACTTTCAGACCATCTGTCCATTTATCTGCTATCCATCTTTCTATTTATTTTTCTATTGATCTAGCCTATGTATGTTTATCAGAAATTTTCCATGTTTTGTGGAGACCACTTGACAGTCTGACTTGGTGTAAATAATTCTCTTTACAATGTGGTTCGAAATACACCTCTCCAGTGTATTTCTCTCATTGCCTACTAAAATTTCTACCATTAGGAGAATCATCATTTTGGGATAAGTTTTGCATCTCTGGTGATCCTTTTAAAATGCATACATTCTTCACAGTGTAGAGTATGGTATCGTTGATATCGTACCATAGATTAGTGGATCATACTGTTCATTCACCTGTCAGAGCTGTGACAAAAAGGAGCACAGAGCATTGCAAGTTTTCGTAACTTGACTATGAGCCCTTGTCCTTCTATATCCTCAGGACCTTCTGAGGACTTGTGGACATTACACCCTCAGGAGTATGTGTCAGCTGCATGGGGCAGTTGAGGTGGGGATGAATGAAGCAGAAGACTGGGAGTGGGACAGGAGGCGTGGCAGCCTCACAGCCAGGAGGCGGCCAAGAACAATGGTCACCTGAACAGGGGGAAGAAGCAAAGAAATTGCAGGAAAGAATGTTAAGGGTATACTTTGCTTATTTCAAAAGTCTTATCTCAGGCTGGTCCCCTGAGGCAGAAATTATGCTAAAGAGAAATTCAACTGGCAACAAACAATCTTTTCTGGGAATGAGAAATGATTTCTTGCATCATGGTATTGGCCCTCCTTTTCCTCTGCTGTCTCTTTACACGTCAGTGTGAAAATTACTCATAAGATCATGGTTACTGAGAATCCCCAACACAGGCAAACTCAAGCTGTGGACTAAACTATAGATTAAGAAATTGTGTCTCTTGTCTTATTAGGCAAGACCAATTTTCCTCAAGCAGCTGTAGGGTGGGGAACTGAGGAAGACTTACTCATTTAGGCCCCGTCATTTCTATCTCTTCCTCATTTTCGTTTACAAGGTTTTCAGCACTGACGCTTTCAGCCTTTCCCTTTCTTTTCTCCATCTCGCCAAAATTTGCCAGAGAAATGTTTATCTATTAATATATCAATATCAGTATCCAAATCTGTATTTCTTTGTTCTTTTCCCCCAGCAGAGCTGTCCTCACAGAGGCCTTCTTTGTATGCTAAGCAGCATTAGAGAAATATTAGAAAAGCCAGAGGGGAAAAGGGTCACTTAAGCTGCACAAGAATTTCATTGCTCTTAAGTTTTCTGAGAGGTTTTATGCTCTGGAAGCTGGTTTCCTGATTGTAGGCTATAAGCTGAATAGAGGGGAAAAGGAACTAATGTGAGCAAATAGAAAATTATTGAACTTCCACTTGTGTGGTCAGCAAATACATTCCTGTTCATAACATATCACTGACTGCACTACCAGAATTGAGGTGCGAGCAGTCATATGTCCTTGCTTTGTGCTCATGAGTCCCATGGATGCCAGGTAGTGTTTTCTAAAAGAAAGATAAAGAAATCTGAAGATAGAAGGACTGGATTTGAATCCTGGATCTGATGCTTATTCTAGGCGCCAGAGCAAGTTAACTACTATTTAATGCCTCTAAGCTCCAGTGTCCTCATCTGTGAAATGAGAATATCAGTCTCTACGACGTTGGGTAGCTGGAAGGGATACATGAGACAGCACCTGGAACAAAGCAAGTACTTTGTACAACTTGGTTCCTCACCCTAGCCCTTCACTTCCCCATTTATTGCCTGTGACCATGATTAGTTTGGATTTTTTTGCCTGTTGAATAGTAGAGAAATGCTTTGTGATGACAAGAATACAACAAAGAGTGGAGTATGTAAAGTTTCGGCCAGAGAAAATTTTCTGGATTATGAACACAACATGCATGAATGTCCCTCTAAACTCAATCAGGCTGGTGCCTACATATTCCAGTTTAAAATATACTTCCTGGAATAAAAGAACTAGTAAGTTTCTTTTGGATTAGAACTTCTAGGGCAGGACTTACTTGCTTTTCAATATCTGGAGAGTAACTTTGGAAAGCGTTATTTTCAAGATAGAGTGTTGCCTAGAAATGGCTATATTTTCTTTTATTGGTTATTTTAGAGTGGCCTGAAAGATGTACCTATGACTGCTAGAAGCCTGAAAGTAAAACCTTGAGTAAGAAAATTTGAAAATTTAAAGCTTTTTTTTTTTGAGACAGAGTCTTTCTCTGTTGCCTGGGCTAGAGTGCCATGGTGTTAGCCTAGCTCACAGCAACCTCAGACTCCTGGACTCAAGCAATCCTTCTTCCTCAGGCTCCCGAGTAGCTGGGACTACAGGCATACGTGCATCACCACGCCTGGCTATTTTTTTTCTATTTTTAGTTGCCTGGCTAATTTCTTTCTATTTTTTAGTAGAGATGGGTGTTGCTCCATGAATTAATATAAATATATTGGAGACAGGATATATCTCAGGAGTTTTTCAGAGCTTTGCCCTGAAGGAATATGTGAACGTGTTAGATTGCATATCGAAAACTGTTTCACCTCAGGAGGGCATCTCAGAAAGACAGTAGAGGCTGTATCCCACAAGGCACCACGTTTCTCAGACCTAAAGGTTTGTATTTGCTTTGTAAAGCAAAGCAGATCTGTTAAAAACTACAGGATGAGAGCTGATCAAAGAGTGCCTGCCTATAAGCAATTAGCCCAAAGGACAGTTCCTGCTTAAAACCTCCAGATTACCTGTCTCCATTCACAATAACCCGATAAAGAAAATATGGAGCCAATATATCTCTGTTTAACCCCTCTGTTAAGTGATAAATTTACCTTAGAACTTAGAAGTTAATCTTTGAAAGATTTTGTAGCCATTTGTTCACGTAGATAGAATTAGTTAAGTGATCTGCAGAACCCTTTTGAAAAACTGTTAACCTAAGAGGAACTACCTGCTGTTATGTAAATCTGTTACCCCTGGCAACTGATCACTGTTACCTATAAATGAACATGTAAGACTTTATTCGTGGCCTTTGAGATTGACGGAGAAAACCACGCCCCCTGAGCACCCGCTTTGCCTATAATCTTTATAAATCTATAAAACTATACCTTCATCTCTGTGTATTCTTTTATTTCCATTATTTTCCATTTTTCTATTATTTTCTTATCCCTTGCAACCCTACCAAAGGGACCCAGTTTTTTGCAGGAAGCTTGGCCATCTCCCTGCAGATGGGGTCTTGTTCTTGCTCAGGCTGGTCTCGAACTCCTGAACTCAAGCGATTCTCCCACCTCGGCCTCCCACAGTGCTAGGATTACAGGTGTGTGTGAGCCACCACACCCAGCCTTAAAACTTTCTTCAAAATCTATTTATACATACTATAACAATCAGAATTCAAACAGGAGACAGAAACCACGCAGTTACTTGAACATAGAGAATTTAACCAAGGGTTGGTAACGAGGTAACTGAAGGGGTAAATAAAGAGAACATGAAGGTATTGTAACCACAGTGGACATCCCAGGTTGCAGTCACATAACCTGAGCATGTTCAGATGAACCAAGCATGCTGGATTAGTGACCCCAGAGCTGTCTGGAATGAAAAAGTCAACAGCCTGTGGAACCTAAGTACCTGTACTGAGGAGCATGGACCGAATTAAGAAGCAAAGTCTGCTCTATTTTGTTGCAGTATGAATTTAAGAGCCAAGGACTTGGTACTGCCTCTCTGTATAACACAATCAGATCATGCCTCATTACATATTCCTATCTCCCTCATACTTACTCTCTGCTTATAAAACCTGCTCCTAGATCCTAGCTTGAGGAGACAGATTTGAGCATTGCCTTCTATCTCCTGGCCAGTCAACCTTGCAATAAAGCTTTTTCTTTTCTCAAAAGCTGGTGCTATGGTATTGGCTTCTATGTGAGTTGGGCAGTGAGCCCATTGCTTGGTGACAATTCCAGCCACCACTACGAAGGGACCAAAGCCTGCCTGGGGCACTGTGGCCTCTTGGCAGGGTGTGGAGCCCCTTTACTGACCCTGAGTGGCACCATCTAGACCAATTTGGCAAGGGGAAACCTGTGGCCTTTTGATTTCAAGATTGTTCTTCTTTAAGCACAAAAGGAGGCAAGAAAAGCCTCAGCTTTCTTTGCTACACCCCCTTTTCCAACCGGGACTGGTTTACCCCTCCTTAGGCAATCTGGTGGTCCTCCGCTCCTGGGAGGTCATCATATTGATGCCGAACTTAGTGCGGACACGCAATCAGCATAGCACACTATAGCCCAGAACTGGGCTCAAACGATCCTCCCGCTTCAGCCTCCCAAGTAGCCAAGACTACAGACATGCTCCACCGCGTCCGGCTACACCCCTTTTAATAAAAGGATTTGTTCTGCAACATTTGGATTCAGTCAAAGGCTGCACTTAAGGACCTAGAAGTCCACATGTGGGCTTAAGGCCACAGGTTCCCCACCCCTGGGGGAGGAGGTCTCTGCTTCTCCACTGCAGTGTTCCTGGCTCTTTTGAGGAAAGAAACTGCTTCTGGATCAGATGTCTTTAGGGCTGAGTACCTTGTTAATTACACAGCCATACCTTACATTGTTCTTGGTCTCTTCAAAAGGATTGCTGGTTAGACTTCTACCCTCAGGGGATCCTGGTCAGGTTAGAGTCCTGAGTTGGGTTTGGGTTAGAGTCCCAAAGAATAAGGACAATACTAAAAAAGCCATAACTGCTGAGGTACTCAGTTTGGTTTGGTTCTGGTTTCTGTTTGTCTGTGTGTTTGTGTCTTTGGTCTGTGTAACAAAATTGGGCTCAACAGAGGTTATAAACCCTGATCGTCATAGCAACAGCCTAATTAGAGAATTATTTAAATGAGAATTATTTAAATTATCCTTGGACTCCAAAGATAAGAGACATTGTTTTTTCCAGCCCTTTAAGGTGTTGCTAGGTGGCTAGGAGCCCATCAGAGGAGTCGAGGTTTTGTTACCTATGATATAAAGCAGTCTTGTAGGAAATACCACCAGAAAATCATACCCCATTCTCAGGTTAGAGGGAACTTCAACAGCTCATCCAGAAGGTGCATATAAGGAGCCCGGTCACCCCAGCATCTGGAGCAACCCAGTACTACCCAGTGTTTGGGACCCTCTGAGGCACCTTAAGAAGTGATATCTGATTCACTGGTGATTCTCTGGGAAGGGATCCTCAAAACGTCACACCACAGACCCAAAACACCTCCCTAGTGCAGGTCTTGCTCCAGCCATCTCAGATAAGCCTCCATGCAAAATGGCGAACCTTAATAGTATTACCTAACTCTGGAACTGGGCAATGTTTAGCTATGAGCTGATAAAAAAGAAGAAAATGATTTTGGGGGGAACACTGTATGGCCTCAATGTTTGTTGAGATCAGAGGAAAAATGGCCCCGAAATGAGTCTCTAAACTATAAAACTATTTGCAGTTAGATCTGTTCTGTAAGAAAGAGGAAAATGGGATGAGATCCCCTATGTACAATCTTTTATGTCTTTATATCAGAGTAAGAATTTACAAAAGGGATGCAAGATTATGGTTCAAAGGGAGGAGACACAGAAAAAAAACTGTCCTTCCAGAATCCAAATCAGATCATGATCTTATCTTTTCTCATTTGCAATCTCCTACAGCGTCTCCATCATATGCTGGGGCACCACTGAAAATGATGAGGAAGGGCAAAATATTCCCCACCTCTGGCCCAAAGTGACTGGCTCAGCTTTGTACTCTCCTTTACTACTGGTCAGGAAGGAACCATCTCCCCTCCACACAGATGTCAGGGTACCTGATTCAGCCTAGGGAACATGGCCCTTCAGGCAGGGCAATTCTCACTGAGACAAGTTTCTACAGGCTTCAGATTCTTATGTGTGCATTTCCCCTTTTCAACTTCAGTTATATATAATTTGAAATATAACATGCCTGCCTATAGGGATGATCCCCCAAAGATGGAAAGTTTATTTACATCCATCTTTGCTACTACAACTCCATCTGGGCTGACAGTCAGACTCTCACGAACACCCTTCTCACTCCAGAGGAACATAGGATGGTACTGGAAAGGCTCGTCAGGAAACTGAGAGGCTACATGAGTTACAACCTAATAATCTAGTCAGGACTCCAGCAGCACAGACCATAACGGGGACTGAGCCAGGCTGGGAACCCAATGATCCCAGAGACCGGGCAAAATTAAATCATTACAAGGAATGTTTAATAACTGGAATGCAGAAGGGGGGGGGTCCCAAAACTGAAAAGTCTAAATAAAATTCAAGAAGTATAACAGGCCAGGCATGGTGGCCCACACCTGTAATCCCAGCACTTTGGGAGGCTGAGGTGGGAGGATCACTTAATTAAAGCCAGGAGTTTGAGACCAGCCTGAGGAGCATAGTGAGATCCCATCTCTACAAAAAATCAAAAAATCAGCCAGGTATGGTAATACATGCCTCTAGTACCTAGTACCATGCTACTTAGGAGGCTGAGGCAGGAGGATCACTTGAGCTCAGCACAAGAGTTTAAGGCTGCAGTGAGATATGATGACACCACTGTACTCTGTCCCAGGTGACAGAGCAAGACCCTATCTGAAAAAAAAAAAAAAAAAAAAGAAGTACAACAGAGGCCAAAAGAAAATCCCTCTGCCTTTCTTGAGGAGGTCTTTGAAGCCTATAGGCAATATACTGACATTGACTCTGAAGCTGTTGGCCACTTGTATGTCTTCTTTTGAAACATGTCTATTCAGAACTTTTGCCCATTTTTAAATTGGATTATTTGACATTTTCCTATTGAGTTGTTCGAATTCCTTATCTATTCTGGTTACTAACTCTTGTCAAATGGAGAGGTTGCAAATATTTTTTTCCCATTCTGTGGGTTATCTTTTCACTTTGTTGATTGTTTTCTTTCCTGTGCATCAGCTTTTTACCTTGATGTAGTCCATTTGTCTATTTTTGCATTTGTGCTTTTGAGATCTTACCCAAAAAACCTTTGCCCAAGACAGTGGAATTAAAGGCATACGAATGGGAACAGAAGAGATCAAACTCTCACTATTGCTGAGGACATGATATTATATCTAGAAAACCCCATGGATTCAACCAAGAGGCTCCTGGAATTGATAAATGAATTCAGTAAAGTCTCAGGATA
>NW_012148252.1:3018722-3032402 GCF_000956105.1 Propithecus coquereli | reverse complement strand
GCAATGCGCACCATCCAAGGGATGGGCACACTTGAAACTCGGACTTGGGGGGGAGTGGGGAGGCAAGGGCAACATACATAACCTAAACATCTGTACCACCATAATATGCTGAAAAAAAAAAAAAAACTTTTGCCCACACCAATCTCTTGAAGTGTTTCCCCAATGTTCCCTCGTAGTAGTTTGATAGTTTCAGGTTTTACTTTTAAGTCTTTAATCTATTTTCGTTTGATTTTTATATATGGTGAGAGTGGTCTAGTTTCATTCTTCTGCATATGGTTATCCAGTTTTCCCAGTACCATTTATTGAAGAGACTGTCCTTTTCCCAATGTATGTTCTTGGCACCTTTGTCAAAAATGAGTTGGCTATGAATGTATAGATTTCTGAGTTCTCTATTATGTTCCCTTGGTTTATGTGTCTACTTTTATGTCAGTACCATGTGGTTTTGGTTATCATGGCTTTGTAGTATATTTTGAAGTTTAGTAGTATAAAATCCAGCTTTGTTCTTTATGTTCAGGATTGCTTTGGCTATTTGGGGGAGGGGTCTTTCATGGTTCCATATACATTTTAGGATTATTTTTCCATTTCTGTGAAGAATGTCACTGGTATTTTGATAGGGATTACATTAAATCTGTAGGTTGCTTTGGATTGTATGGATATTTTAAAATTATTACTTATTTTGATCCATTAGCATGGAATATCTTTCCATTTGTTTGTGTCTTTTTCAATTTTTTTACTAGTGTTTTCTAAATTCCTTTGTAGAGATCTTTTACTTCTTTGGTTAAATTTATTCCTAGGGGTTTTTTTGGTAGCTAGTGTAAATGGTATTGTTTTCTTAATTTCTTTTTCAGATTATTTGCTGTTTGCATATATAAATGCTACTTTTTTTGTATGTTGATTTTGTATCCTGCAACTTTACTGAATTCGTTAATCAGTTCTAACAGTTTTTTTATGAAGTTAGAAGGTTTTTCTAAATATCAGAAAATATCTTATTTGTCATTTGCAAACAAAAATAATTTAACTTCTTCCTTTCCAATTCAGGTGCTCTTTATTTCTCTCTCTTGCCTAATTGCTCTGACTAGGAATTCAAGCACTATGTTGAATGAAAGTAGTAAAAGTAGACATCCTTGTTTTGTTCCAGATCCTTGGAGGAAAGGTTTTCAATTTTTCCCCATTCAGTGTGATATTAGCTGTAGGCTTATCATAAATGGCTTTTATTATTTTAAGGTATGTTCCTTCTATACCCAGCTTGTTGAGAGTTTTTATCATGAAGGGATGTTGAATTTTATTAAGTGCTTTTTCAACATCTATTGAAATAATCATATAATCTTTGTCCTTGATTCTGTTAATGTTTATTGATTTGTTTATCTTGTTTATTGATTTGTATATGTTGAGCCATTCTTGCATCCCTGGGATGAATCCCACTTAATCATGGTGAATGATCTTTTTAATGTGTTGTTGAATTTGGTTTGCTAGGATTTTGTTGAGGATTTCTGCATCTATGTTCATCAGAGATGTTGGCCTGTAGTTTTCTTTTTTTGTTGTGTACTTGTCTGGTTTTGATATCAGGGTGATACTGTCTTCATAGAATAAGTTTGGAAGTATTCCCTCCTCTTCCAATTTTTGGGGGATATTTTGAGTAGAACTGGTATTAGCTTTTCTTTAAATGTTTGGTGGAATTCAGCAGTGAAGCCATCAGGTTCTGAGCTTTTCTTTGCGGGAGACTTTTTATTACTGCTTCAATATCATTACTTGTAATTGATCTGCTCAGGTTTTATATTTCTTCATGGTACAAAAAGAAATGGAAACATAGGTTGTATGTTTCCAGGAATTTATCCATTTCTTTTGGGTTTTTCAATTTGTTAGCATATATTTATTCATAATAATCTCTAATGATCCTTGGTATTTCTGTGGTATCAGACATAATGTCTTTTTCATTTCCGATTTATTTATTTGGGTTTTTTCTCTTTTTTTCTTATTCTAGCTAAAGATTTGTTGATATTGTTTATCTTTTAAAACAACTAAATTTTTGTTTTGTTGATCTTTTTAATTCTTTTTAGTTTCAATTTCACTTTGCTCTGATCTGTATTATTTTTTCCTTCTACTCATTTTAAGTTTGGTTTGTTTTTGCTTTTCTAGTTCCCTTATATGTCTTGCTGGGTTTTTTATTTGAAGTATTTGTACTTTATTTATTTATTATTTTTATTTGTTTATTTATTTATTTTAGAGAGAAAGTCTCATTCTGTTGCCCAGGCTGGAGTGCAGTGGCATGATCATAGCTTACTGTAACTTGAACTCCTGGGCTCAAGTGATCCTCCTTCCTCAACTTCCCAAGAAGGTAGCACTATAGGCATGCACCGCTAAGCCTGGGTATTTAAAAAAATTGTTTTGTAGAGATTGGTCTTGCCATGTTGCTCAGGCTATTCTCAAACTTCTAGCCTCAAACAATCTTCTCACCTCAGCCTCCCAAAGCACGGGGATTACAAATGAGCCTGTATGTTTTAGATGTAGGTGTTTATTGCTATAACTTCCCCTCTAGTACTGCTTTTTCTGTATCCCATAGGTTTTGGTATGTTGTCTTTCCATTTTCATTTGTTGTAAGAAAATTTTCAGTCTTTTTCTTAATTTCTTCATTGACCCATTGATCATTTAGGAGCATGTCTAACTTTCACGTATTTGTACAGTTTCCAAAGTTCCTCTTGTTATTGACTTTTAGATTTATTCCATTGTGGTGTAGAAAAGATATATGATATGAATTCAACTATTTTGAATTTGTTGAGACTTGCTTTGTGGCCTAACATATGATCTATCCTGGAGAATGCTTCATGTGCTGATGAGAAGAGTATGTATTTTGCAGCAGTTGGGTGACATGTTCTGTAAATATCAGTTAGGTCCATTTGGTTAACAGTATAGTTTAACTCCAATGTTTCTTTGTTGATTTTCTGTCTGGATGACCTGTTCATTACTGAAAGTGGGGTGTTGAAGTTTCCTATTACAATTGTATTACAGTCTGTCTCTCTCTGTAGATCTATTAATATTTGCTTCATATCTTTGGGTGTTCTGATGTTGGTGCGTATATACTTACTATTACTATATCCTCTTGCTGAACTGACCCCTTTATCATTATATAATGACTTTTGTCTTTTTTTCTATAGTTTTTGACTCAACGTACATCTATGTCTTTGCATTGAAGCATCAATTTAAAAGGGATTGTTATCCAAACAAGGCATCAGAATAATAATTTGCCCCTCTCTTTTTTAAATAATAGCTTTATTGAGGTATAATTCATATAACATAAAATTACCCTTTTCAAGTGTACAATTTCACTGGTTTTTAGTATATTCACAAAGTTGTGCATCCATTCCCACTAATTCCCCCAAAGAAACCTCACACTCATTAGCAGTCATTCCCCATTCTCCCCTCCCCTCAGACACTGTTAACCACTGATATACTTTGTGTCTCTCTGGATTTGCCTATTCTGGACATTTCATATAAATGGAATCATACAATATGTGGCTTTTTCTATCTGGTTTCTTTCACTAAGCGTGACGTTTTCAAGGAACCATTTCTTTTTTGCATTCATCTTGATTTACAAGATGTTCCTGCCTTGCAGGACCCTTTGTACTCTCTATGAATGTGTACATTTCTATGATCCATGCTTGAATCATCCATGTGGATTCGGAGTCTCTCACCTTTCTCTGCTGGCTGTATTGCTGACGTTTCCAGTCTGAGCCCAGCATTATTGACCTGACTTTACAGAGAAAAATCCTCATCAGATCACAGTCCCTCCAACTATGCTCAGAAAGTCCACAAAATGCATTTATCTGCTATGTCCTGTGGTTTTCCAAGAAATATAGTAGATACATAAAATTATTTGAATTATAATTACCAAAGAAAACTCTCTGTGGCAGATTACATCATTTTGGAGTCCAGTTTTGGAAACAGATGCTTATAGTTTGATTGATGGGTATAACATTATAATATACATATCCCTGCTTTGCCAAATGATTAAAACATTTCACACAGCTTACTTATGATATCAGATAACTGCTAAAGCTAAAAAGTAAAAAAAATTATAAAAACTAATTGGAAGTCATCTGTTCAATGGCTTTGTAGTTAACCATTCTTGCTTTTAGAAATAAGAATGATTTTATCTTCCACTATTTATATTATCCTTTCTTCAACTACATCAAGTATTATTTAAGGATCATGCTTACTCCTTTTTAATCCAGCATACTACTAGTTTTTGCATCTATTTGAAATGATGATGGTATTAAAGCAAATTTTAAAAGAAAAAATCCATCTTCATGCTGCTAGTAAAACTGCTGCTATTTTTCTATTCCTTTTTACTTTTATTTCCAGATAAATTTTTAAATTAATTGCCTGAAATGTCTCTATAATACCTCTTCCTCTGTATTTTTGTAGAAAAACTTTGGCAATTCCCACCCCGCCATTAAGTTTCTTTCATGTGTCAGCTATAAAAGACGTATTTGCTGTTTATAGGTCTCTTACAAGTTTGTACCTACAAGCACTGGAATCCGATAAGTTCTATTTCTCATGACTAATATAAACATAAAAGTTCCTTTCCACCTGGGCCTTTCCAGAGAACAACTCACAACATGCCAGCTGGCCTTATCAGGGCATGCAAGCAAGAGGGAGAGAGAGAACACCAGCAAGGGAGAACATGCTCCCTTTTTACTTTTCTACGTACATATTTTCCATAACTATAACATAGATTGCCTTCATTTTTGTGTTCTTTTCCCATTTAACCTAATTAATTTATCCCTTATAAAATAGGAATACTTTTAAAGTCCCACAACAGATTTTTCTGTATTTTACACAATATTTTCCTTATGAATTCTACAATTGTTGGCTAATATGGTGGTTTAAACTTTTTCTAAAGTTAAATTTGGGTAAGAGGCATTTGAGTCTACCTGGGTGAAGAGATGAAGGGGACTTTGGCATGGGCAGGGCTCCAGACACTGAGTTTAAGACTCTCCATCAAATAAAGGAAAATTAACGCTGCTTTAAATTTAAGGATTGATGGTGGTAGGAGAGTAGGTCCTGGGGAGGGCCAGGATCTCTCTCTGATGTTAGAAGGAATGGAGAGATATGGGGCTCTCCTCAGAGCATAGCACTGTATCAGAGAAGAATGCTCATGAGATCACTCCTCTTCCATCATCCACTTCCCAAAGAACTTCTTGTTGACTTTTCCCTAGGAGCAGCCACAAACTTGGGTTGACCAGATGGCTGCTTAATGGCTACATCAT
The DNA here is from genome assembly GCF_000956105.1 of Propithecus coquereli. Classification (NCBI taxonomy): domain Eukaryota; kingdom Metazoa; phylum Chordata; class Mammalia; order Primates; family Indriidae; genus Propithecus; species Propithecus coquereli. The sequence continues at coordinate 3,027,135 of NW_012148252.1, read as the reverse complement.
GTACAGGTCATTCTTTTTGAGGGCTGGTAGAAGAGCTGGCCCATTTTGAGGGTGCGAGACCTTTCCGCAGGGGAAGGAACACCATGGCTAGGAGAAAAGTGGTTGGATTCAGCAGCACTGGCAGAGATGGGACAGGAGCAGAGCTAGTGACTGTTGTTATTTTCTGAAGCTAACATTATCTCTCTTCCAACTCTGCCTGAGTTCAGCTCATCCTCCTCGGTTCCATAGGTTAGTGCAGGGCCTAACATCTACCACATCAGTCAAATCACACCCCTGAATGTCCACGTGACCCTGTCAGCTTCCTCAGCTCCTCATCCAGTCAATCAACAACGTCTTGATGATTCTGACCAAGTATTTCTAAATGCACAGAGGAACATTTCTATAGATAGGGAATCTAATCCATGACCAAATATTGTCAGGTGGTCAAAGGAGTTAATGAATAAGTAGATGAATAAATAAATGTTTTTCTCTGTGGAGGATATGGAAAACTGTAGATATTTGTAAATATATTTAGTACTAGACTCTTCCATTTAGATGAAGCTTCAATTAAAATTAATTCTGACCTTTGGCTATTCAGGCTCTTTTCTGGTTCCAAATGAAGCATAGAATTAACTTTTCTAGATCTGTGAAATATGACATTGGTATTTTGATGGGGATTGCATTGAACCTGTAAATCGCTTTGGGTAGTATAGACATTTTAACAATGTTGAGTCTACCAATCCATGGGCAAGATACGTTTTTCCATTTGTTTGTATCATCTGCGATTTCTTTCCTCAGTGTTTCGTAGTTCTTTTTGTAGAGATCTTTCACCTCCTTGGTTCAGTAGATTCTTAGATATTATATTTTCTTTGTAGCTGTCTGTTGTAAGTGGCACTGAGTCTTTGATTTGACTGTTGTTGGTGTATAGGAATGCTACTAACTTGTATACATTGATTTTGTAACCTGAGACTTCGCTGAATTTATTTATCAATTCCAGGAGTCTCTTGGTGGAATCTTTGAGGTTTTCTAGCTATGAGATTATATTGTCAGCAAAAAGCAATAGTTTGACCTCCTCTTTCCTGATTTGGATATCCTCAATTTCTTTCTCTTGCATGGTTGCTTTGGCTAGGACTTCCAGCACTTTGTTGAACAGAAGTGGTGACAGTGGGCACCCTTGTCTTGTGTCATTAAAAAAATATGAGGCAGACAAGGAAATGTGAACTCTGACTGGATATTTTATAATATTAAAGAATTAATGTTGTTTTTTAGATGTGATAATGGAATTGTATTTTTATGTTTTATCTTTTACAGAAACATAATGAAGCATCGACAGATGATTTGAGATAATATCTGGGGTTCATTCCAAATAACCCAGTGTTGTGGTAGGAAGTGGACAAAACAAGACTGACTCCTGAGCTGTTAGGTTGGTCATGACCCCTGGTGTCCCACTTCACTCTGAGGCCCTGAAGTTCCCTATCTCATGACTATATCTGCATCCTTCACTTCAGCTCCTTCTGGTAACTTCCACAGTCACTGATTCAGAGGTGGCAGGAAGTTGAAGCCATATAATTGGATCTGACAGCTCAGGTCACTTTCTGCAGGGCAGAGATGGTACTCCAAATGCATTCGACAGGCTTCATTTAGCTCAGGGGCTTTTGAACTTTTCTCAGGGGGCAGAAACCTGTTCTCAAATAAAATCTTATATCTTCTGTATATAAATATGTAAAAGTGGAGCTACTCTAACAGACAGGCACCGTGCAGCCCCCCCCCCAGCCCAGTGACTCTGCCTCAGTACTCAAGGGTTCTGCAGAAGAGAATGTGAAAACCACACACCTGTGTGCTGGTTCATATCTGAGAAAGCACGTGTTCTAAGACAAGCCAGGAGGGATGAGAGATGTGAGGCTCCACCAGAGAAGCGCTCCTCCTTGGAGTATGGCTGGACTGAGCATGGTAAGAAATGAGGTGGGAGAATATTAGTCAGGTTTTGGGCACAGCTTTTGCGCCAGGTTGTGCTCCTTTCTTTCCTCCAGATTTCCCTCTGTGGGAAGCCAGCCTTGGGCAACTTCATCCCCTTGGTGGGACCCACCCCACTCTCACCCACGATGGTACTTTGCCCACCCCATCCCCCTACGCAGAGGCAGTTCCCACTCAGGCTGTCCTGTCTCCTGATCACATTCCCTTTTCCCACCACGTGAGCATTTACTGTCTGACCGATCACCAGTGAGTCCCACCGCAGTACAGGTCATGCTTTGCAAGAAGTCTGCAAAGTTTCTTATCTCCAAGAACTGGATAAATATCGGCCAGATTTAAGATAGCTGACCATATGTTTCAGGAAAATCCTGGGACAGTGTAGAAAAACCATCCCCCAAACTGAGAGGGAACCAAGAGACCAAAGAATGACTTAGACAAGTCCAGCTTGACGAGTTAGATGAGTTTATCAGAGTTGCTTACAAGGGCGCTTGTTTGTGGGTGGCACAGGAGTATCTTCCACAGGAGCTTTCTTGCACACAAAATCTACATTTGCCCACACTGGTGTTGCCTTAAATCTCTTCCCAAGGAGTAACACAGAGTTTTTACATAGTATCTTGGCTTGTTCACAGTGAAATAAATCACAAAGGCACAGTACCATCATCATAGGCTATTGTGCAACCCACGTTATGTTAATGACATTACAATTTTCCATGGTGGGAATTTTAGTATTATAATTAGCTAAAGGGAACTGTAGGATAACAAAAACAGCTCTAAAGCAGTCAGGGCTGGTTTGAGCTGACCATTTCAAGGCAAGAAAGTGCTGAGGCACCCAAGTGCTGGGCACTTTTCCTACCCAGGTAGTTCTCTTGGTACCTATTTAGTTTACTTTGTAACAATTTTGCTGAGCCCTCCAGGTTACCACAGTGTTTCTGTTATGTGGTGGGGAAACTGCATTTTTCCCTTACCATGTATAGGAGAATCATTTATTTGGGAACTTCTGATTTAGTAGGTGCTAAGCTACCCAGAAGAATCCATGATTTCCTTCCATTAGAAGCATACCTGGAGTATGCCACCTGAGACCCAAGATTCTTTGCCCAAAAATAGCTGAAAAGGAATGCTTATAGATATGGATCTCAAAGGCTTAACTTTCTGGATTTTTATTAGTATATTATGTTAATGCATATATGCAACTTTTCTCATTGCCAATTTTAACACATATTCATCAGCTAACAAATTTGGCCGTAATAGTGGTGAGGTCAAAAACTTGGCACTCCTTGTTGTTAGTTGTTGTAATTGTGGTTGTCATTTTTAAAAAGTTCTAAGTTTACAGAAAATATTATTGTTTTATTTCATACATGATCCTTTTGTTAATGTCACAGGAGACCATAATTATTTTATGAGAATCAACTACTCAATCCTGCCCCTTTCATCAATTTCCTAATGTGTAAGCACCCTGGGCAAATCACTTTGGATATTTTGACTAGCAAATCCCAGCCACCAGGGGTCCAGTACTCCAAAAACAGACCCAGGGAGGAGGGAGAAAGGGGGAGGTGAAATACCAGACAGATATATCCTTCAGATATATCCTTAGCATTATTAACTGAAAGTTCTTGAGATCAGCCAAAGGCGCCAGTTTCTGTGTAACAGAGAGGTGGGCTAGGAAGGAGGAGACACACTAGGAACTAGGGGAGGGAGTGAGGCAAAGCCAGAGGGCCAGGCTGACGTGGCTGGAGCGGAGAAGGAAAGGTATGCAGGAGGGGTTAACACAGAGCAAACAGGGCTGGCTTGAGGCCTGAGCATGCAGGGCCCACCCAGACTGATATCTTCAGAGATCCCAGGTCCCAATCACCAGACATCCTTCATGGGTAATTTGCTCTGAGGCAGCTGAAAAATCAAGCCTTCAACAGAGAGACTACCCTGTGCACTAGTGTCCTCAACCCCTCTCATCCTTCCTGCCAGGTTGCCCTCAAACATGGCTGAACATGGGACTCACCTGAGGGTTTCTGAGCTTTGCCAATGTCCAGACCCCATGGTTGAGAATCACTGTTCTCAAAGATCAAGGTTTTTCTTATATTCCCAGAGTGGAGTCAGAGAGAAGGGAAAGATACAGGAATTATCGAAAGAACTGGTGGGAAAATGGCAGCTTCCTGCTCCCAGTACCCTCCCCAACATACTCACCCCTGACCAGGGAGGGGTCTATAAACCATGGCTCCATCAACTGTGGGGAGAGGGGCAAACACCAATCCTAATCCAGCAAAGTGTCAATATCAAAGAGGGTCCAAAGCTGAGGGGACACGCCTGGGTACAGATTTGGACCTGTGAAGTGGAGGAACAGTCAGGTAAAGAACCTGCGCATGTCCAGGGAAACAGATGAGAGGAAGAAGTTCCAATGCAGGGCAGACACCAGGGCTGCTGGGAACAAGGGAGAAGGGAAAAGCAGCAGCCTCGCAGGTGCACTGTGGCTCCTGGCAAGGCTGACTTCTGGCTCAGGATTCAGGTTCTATTGCCCCAGGCCCCACACCTCTCCTGTGTCCTGATCCACCCACTAAGAACAGCTCCATTGACGCAGTTTCCAGCTTTTATATCAAAGTTCAATCAGACAGGTCCTGGCAGGAAAACCATGGTACCTCAAACAGGGAAATTGAGGAGGATTAAGAAAAGGGTTTGTCAGGTAGCAACTGGACATTCAGTAGAGGGAATTGGCCAACCTGTAGAAACCTGGTAAAGGGGGAGCTCAGGAAAGAAAATCCCCAACCTCACTGCCCTTCAGTATGCCCTCAAAGCAACTGATCCTTTAGTAGGGGGTGCCTGCATGAGAAGACAGACATATGAGACAGATCTGCAGTGTCCCTACACCTGCCACTGAGCTCAGAGCCACAGATGTGCTGCTGACCCTCGGCCCTTGTGTAACATGAGCCAGAAAGAGAAATTGGTTGTAATAATCTGAGGTTGTTGGTTCATTCTGTGAAATCTCACTAAATCCCACCACTTGACTGAGGGTAAGTTTGCCCCAGGGGGCAACCTATAAAGTCAGCCTCTGTGGTCACAGAGCAGGGTTGAAGTGAGTGGACAGTAAGTCTGGAGGGGCACACAGAAGGCATTCAGCTCAAAGGGCTGAGGGACAGAGATCTAGCCTGAGGCAGAGCCAGCAGCATGGTCCCTGGGTCACTAGGTGTCTTCCCAGATTGACCCTTCTTCCTAGAAGAATTTCTAAGAGTGCCTAATTCTTTCTTGTATCCTCTGTTCTCAGCACCTGCTCATGGAGATGTAATGTATAGATGCTGAGTATGCATAGAACCCCTTATTTCTGCCACACTCGTTTCAGAGGACCATCTCATCCAAGACCCACTGGATAATCTTATAAAAATTAATTTGAAAAGATTTTTTCCCCCTTGTCAAAATGTTTGTTTAGTAGAGCATGGTATGACTTGGACAATGTGCTTGCTCAAATAGTTATTGTGAGTGCTTCTTCTTGAGTCTGCAGCTCTTAGTTCTCATTCTCCTCCAACTCCATGGAAGCCAAGGTTGTTTAAAGGTTGGTTTCTATTCGTAAATGATGTAACCTAAAAGTCTTGGGGTTGGTCAGGATAGAAAGATCTAAAGTTTAACCATGAAATGCCATTATCAGGTATCACTAATTCTCTCCTGCAGTCTTCTCCTGACTTGAAGCTGGTGCTGAGTAACCTGGCTCTATAGAGATGCGCAAAGATGAATTAAAGTGTACTGCAAAGAGATGTAATGGTCTCAGTTTTATCCAAAAGGCTTCCCCAAGGAGGCTTAACCTTAACCCACTTAGATTTGTACCTATATTCTCAACACAAATACTTATTCCAGTAAGTATTTTCTGAGTGCATAAATGAATGGGTGAGGATTTTCTGAATTCTTTTAGTTAACACATTGCTCTCATGTCCTGTTGCTCACTTTAAGCCGTGTACCATACTAAGTACCTTACATATACGATCTCCTTAAATCCCACAGTAACTCTACGAAGTAGATACTATACACATTGTTTTAATTATTATAGCTTTGTTAACATTTTTTGCTGTGGATGTAACAAAATATTCAATCCATTTCATACCTAAGAATATTTCTCTGAGACTTCTTTTTTTTGAACTTTTCTTTTTTTTTTTTTTGAGACAGAGTCTTGCTCCATCACCCTAGGTAGAATGCAGTGGCATCCTCATAGCTCACTGCAACCTCAAACTCCTGAGCTCAAGCAATCTTCTTGTCTCAGCCTCCTGAGTAGCTGGGACTACAGGCATGCACTACCATGCCTGGCTAATTTTTCTATTTTTAGTAGAGACAGGGTGTAGCTCTTGCTTAGGCTGGTCTCAAACTCCTGAGCTCAAGAGATCCTCCTGCCTCGGCCTCCCAGAGTGCTAGGATTATAGGCATGAGCCACCACACCCAGCCTTCTCTGAGACTTTAAAAACATATTTTTAGTGTTTAACTCCTCTTTTGTGTAGCCTTCTTGACTTGCTTAACAGTAAGGAACCTGAGAAACTAAATTATCTGCCTCATTGCTTAAAGCAATGCTTGCCAAGCTTCTCACTGACCAGCTCCCATAGAAAATGATAACATCTGTATAGCTTACTGGGGTAAGCAGAAGAGGCATATCCAATCCAGATTGATCTGGGGATTTTGAAGGCCCAGGAAGAGCCTGGGCTGAAGAGCAGGGTTGAGGTGAGTGGAGAGTGAGTCTGGAGGAGCACACAGAAGGCATTCAGCCCAAAGGGCTGAGGGACAGAGATCTAGCCTGCGGCAGAGCCAGCAGCATGGTCCCTGGGTCACTGGGTGTCTTCCCAGATTGACGCCTCTTCCTAGAGGAATTCCTAAGAGTGCCTAATTCTTTTTTGTATCCTCTGAAGAGCCTGAGGAAATTGTATGTCCTCATATCCACAACTCTTTCCCACCACACAGGGTGGAAAGCCTGGGAATACTGTGACCAGTGGAAGAGGACCAGGATGGTGATGGGACAGGAAGTGGTTCACAGGGACAGGAGGTCTAAACACACCATGCTGTACACTGCTACTGTCTGACAGTACTGACTTTGTTAGTTACATCTTGGTTTCTATCTGGGCTCCATCTTCTTGTTGCCCTGTGACTTCATTCATTCATTCATGGAATATTTTTTGAGCATCCACTATGTGCCAGGCACTGTTCTAAATACTTAGGCCATGGCAGAGAATGACACAAACAAAATTGCCAGGCCTCATGGAGCTCATATTCTAGTGTAGGGGGAGGGAGGGGAGATAGAAAAAAATAAACATAATAAATACATTATGTATATAGTATATGAGAACATAAATGCTATGGAAACAGTAAAGAGTAGAAAAAGTAAGGGAAGTTGGTAAATGCAGAGGGATGCAGGAGTGGGTTGCAATTTAACAGAGGAAGGTAAGGATATGCGTCATTGAGAAGGTGTCATTTAAGCCAATTCTTGAAGGACATGGAGAGTTAGCCATGCAGGTATCTGGGAGAATAATGTTCCAGTTTGAAGAAACAGCTGGGACAAAGTCCACAAAGCTAGAATGTATCTGGCACATTTGAGAAATAGCAAGAGTCCCTTATTCTGAGCAAGGGGGTAGTAGACAGAGACACGGTAAGCATAAAGAGGTAACTGGGACATGTTAGGTCGGGCTTTAAGGGCCAATGAAAGGACTTGGTTTTATCTCAAAGAGAAATGGGGAGCCAGTGTAGGCATTTAAGTAGAGGAGTGGCATTAGCTGAACCGTAGGGAATTGGGGTAGAAGCAGGGAGACCAGGGAAGAGACTATAACAGTAATCCTGGTAAGAGGTGATGGTGACTTGGACCAGGTAAGAGCAATGGAAATGGTGACAAGGGATAGAATTCTGAATATATTTTGAAGGCTGACTTGGGAAAGTCACTTAACATCTTTGAACACTGGTAATAAATCAGTAAAATGAAGACCTTTACTTTATACCATATACAAAAATTAGCTCGAAATGGATCAAAGATCTAAACATAAGAGCTACAACTGTAACACTCTTAGAAGAAAACATAGGGGAAAATATTCATGTCATTGGATTTGGTTATTATTTCTTGGCTATGACACCAAAAGCATAGACAACAAAAGAAAAGATAAAGTGCACTTCACCAAAATTAAAAATTTTATGCATCAAAGGACATCATCAAAAGAGTAAAAAGGTAACCCATAGAAAAGGGGAATATAGGCCAGGCGCAGTGGCTCACACCTGTAATCCTAGCATTCTGGGAGGCCGAGGCGGGCGGATTGTTTGAGCTCAGGAATTCAAGACCAGCCTGAGCAAGAGAGAGACCCCGTCTCTACTAAAAATAGAAATAAATTAATCAGACAACTAAAAATACATAGAAAAAATTCGCCGGGCATGGTGGTGCATGTCTGTAGTCCCAGCTACTCGGGAGGCTGAGGCAGAAGGATCACTTGAGCCCAGGAGTTTGAGGTTGCTGTGAGCTAGGCTG
>NW_012148252.1:3008178-3018672 GCF_000956105.1 Propithecus coquereli | reverse complement strand
CGGGAGGCTGAGGCAGAAGGATCACTTGAGCCCAGGAGTTTGAGGTTGCTGTGAGCTAGGCTGATGCCACGGCACTCTAGCCCGGGCAAAAAGAGTGAGACTCTGTCTCCAAAAAAAGGAAAAGGGGAATATATTTCCAAATCATATCTGATAAAGGATTAATATCCAAAATATACAAAGTATTCCTATAATTCAACAACAAAACAAACAACTCAATTCAAACAAGAACAAATAACTTCAGTAGACATTTCTCCAAAGAAGATACACAAATGGCCAATAAGCATATGAAGAGATGCTCAGCATCACTAATCACTAGGGAAATGCAAATCCAAACCATGCTGCATACCCATTAGGATGGCTATTATCAGAAAAATGGAAAATCAAGTGTTTGTGAGGATGTAGAGCAATTGAAATCCCGGTGTATTGCTGGCAGTAATGTAAAGTGGGGCAATCACTATGGAAACTGGCATGGCAGTTCCTCAAAAAGTTCGACAAAGAAATACCATATGATCCAGCAATTCCACTTCTAGATATATATCCAAAATTATTGAAAGTAAGGAGTCAAAAAAATACTTTCACACTATGTTCACAGTATATTATTCACAATAGCCAAAATGTGTAAACAACCCAACTGTTCATCAGCAGATAAGTAAAGAAAATGCGATACAGACATACAATAGAATATTTATTATTTAGCCTTAAAAAGGAATGAGGTTCTGGATACATACTATGAGATGAATGAACCTTTAAAACATTATACTAAATGAAATAAGCCAGACACAAAAGGACAAATATTTTATGATTCCACTTATATGAGGTACCTAGGATAGTTAAATTCCTAGACAGAAAGTATAACAGAGGAGTTCGATTGGTAGCGGGAGTGGAGAGCGGACCCCAGAGAGCCCTGTGAAGCCCCACCGCCGCCGCCGGCCTAGTTACCATCACACACTGGGAGGAGCCGCAGCTGCCGCAGCCGGCCCCAGTCACCATCATCGTAACCATGAGCAGGGCAGCGAGGCGAGACCCAGCAGCCGCCCGCCGCGCCCGCCCTCAGCGCTGCCGACTGGAAGCCCCTCACCACGGGCAGCGGTGCAGGGAGCGGTGGCCTGGGCGGCCTCACATCGGCGGTTCCTGCCGGCAGGGACAAAAAGGTCATCGCAACGAAGGTTTTGGGGACAGTAAAATGGTTCAATGTAAGAAACGGATGTGGTTTCATCAACAGCCACATTCCTGCTGTGGAAACAGTTTGGCGGTTCCTCAAAAAGTCAAACATAGAATTACCGCATTATCCAGCAATTCTCCTAAAGAAAAGAAAATAGGTACTTAGACAAATACATGTTCATAGCAGCATTATTCATAGTAGCCAAAAGGTGGAAGCAACCCAAATGTCCATCAAAGGATGAAAGAATAAATAAACTGTGTTGCATATATGTGTGTGTGTGTGTATACAGAGAGTACACACAGAGTGCAAAGTTATTTGGTCATATATAGAAATGAAGTACTAATACTTGCTACAACATGAAGGAACTTTGAAAACATTATGCTAAGTGAAAGAAACCAGACACAAAGGGTCACATGTTGTATGATTCCATTTATATGAAATATCCAGAATAGGTCAAGCCGTAGAGACAGAAAGCAGATTGGTGGCTGCCAGGGGATAAGGGAAGGGGAGTGAGGAGTAACAATGAGTATGGAATTTCCTTTGGGAAGATGTTTTGGGACTACATAGAAATGGTAGTTGCACAACAATGTGAATGTACTTAATGCCACTGAAGCGTACACTTAAAAATGGCTAGGATGGTACATTTCATATTATGTGTATTTTACCACATCTACTACAATTTCAAAAAACAAATTAATAAATAAAAATAATGTTCTAAAAAATTTAAAAGATTAATTCTACATGACGTGAATTTCATCACAAAAATTAAAAGTAACCACATTCTCTTATTCACCTAATGTCTACTGAGTAGCTCTTGTGTTCCAGGTACTACACACATGAAAGACAAATGGTCCCAGTCTGCAAGGTGCTCACGATCTAGTCAGGGGGACAGACAAGAGTATATACAAATCCCAATGCATAAAGGTGAGTGTGTAAGAAACAAAATTTGTTTTATTTTTCTCTTATTCAGCCTCATTCTTATTTGAAGCATTTAGTTCATTGTAGCAGCAGAAACAAGGTTTTGGCAAATTGGGGATTCTCCTCTTCTTTTTCTGAGGCTGTATCAAAATTCCTGAAGCTTATATAGTTCAACGACATGGGTGATGGAGTGGGTATACTAGAGTTCTCAGTCTGTGCCTCCCTGATAGCTTTGGAGGCATCTGGAAGCTGAATTGGGTGTTCGACCAAAAACACTGCTGCTGAGATAATATCATGATAATAACAGCTTATCTTTTCATGGCGCTTACTATGTGCTAGGCTTTATCTAAACACTTTGCATTTCTTTTATTTTAACAGCAACCCTACCTTCTCCTACCTTCCCTGGGGAATCCTTTTTCTAGTCTCTAAGGGGAAATCTCTCTCTCTATTAATTTTGCTGTTTTCTCTAAACATTTTGATTTCTTCTCAGACTTTGAGTTGTTAGAAACCAAAGCAAAACCGTAGTCTCCTTAAAGTAAGTGTGGAAAAGGTGCGGGGGTTGGGGGGTGGTAGTAGGGGAAGGAGGAAGATGGGGTTGGGAGGATATCAAAAGGAAAGAAGATGCTAGATAAAAATTTTAACGCATTTTGCCAGAGTGGCTTCTGGTTAAAGTTAGTGGAGTGATCACCATGTTTATTGTCTTTCTTCCTGAGTATGCCTCATTTTCTCAGCGTGCCCCAAAGATATTTCGTAAGTGTCCTCACCAATCTTTAACAATGCTTGTTCTCTTCCCCAGGGCCACTGGAAATATACTTTTTAGTATGTGTGACTGTCATCTCACTACTGATATTAGTGTGGCTTTAGCCACTCTCCCTCTCTGTTACAGCATTGAATAGGAAAAGAGTGTGGGTATCAGAAACTGGGACTGGCTCACAGAAAAAATTGGGATTCCTAGTGGGAAGGAGAAGCTGGTAGGGTAGAGCAGGATGTGGTCAGGAACGGTTAGTAGGTCTGGCTAATGATGTCAGACACAGATGCCATAAAAGACACAGAATTGGTTATTGCTTAATCAAGGCATCCTGGTTGAAATACAGGAAATCTAGTGCAATGACAGACAGCCAGGTTACTTCGACGTCAGGGATGTAAGCTAGAATTTTTTCCTGAAAAACTAGCTGCTTTGAAGAGGCCAGTGGATCAATTCCTTTGATCTTCCTTTTCTTATAGCTTTTTCTAAGGGGAGGGTTCTCCTTGTCTTGAAAGAATCTTATTCTTGAGGTAGGTAAGGTCCCACCCAGTATGTACTCTTAGCCACGGCAAAGGAAGAATCTTGAGGCCCACTGGCATTCTCCCTGGACATCATGAAGGTCCTTATTCAGATAGTAAACACACACTGCTAATGGCCCCCTAAATAACTGATATAATTTTGTTAATTAGAGATAATTTTTTGTTGTCATATTTCTGGATTTCACAGAACTATAATTTTGTTGTTGTTGTTAGGTTTGGAGGACTGACATAGGGTTGTAAACATCTTTTTTAACAATCAAATAGGAATAGAATAATATCATTACAAATGTCAGTATTGCCCAAAAGGGAGTAGATGGCCACCTTCCACTCACATATGTATCTTGCATTGTCCTCACTTTTCTCATTTTGTCCTAGACCAGTAAGAGCATTATCTTGGATCTGTACCAATCTATGGATTGGAAACTGCTAGAATGAAGAATGGAAAACTGTATGTAGGCAGCAATAATGAATCCCAGGGCTTTGGTGGACTATAACAACAGAGCACTAAAGAAATACGGCCTGTCTGGAGTTAACCACTTCCCCTAAAACTATATTGCCTCCATAACAAGTGCAGTGATTTTTCTGTTGACATGGAGCTAGCAGACCACACCTTGAGTACTTTACCAAACTTGAGTGTGCCCCCAAACTAACTCTCTGGGTGATGAGAGGATTTGCAACCATGTCATACAATAAACTAGGACATTTAGCCTAAAAGAAGACTTGGGTGTATTTGCAGGGGTGGAAGAAATAAGTGGTTAAACAGTATTACGTTTAAACTGTCTGCCAAGTTCACAAGCCAATGACTTCCCCAGGAACATTCCTCAGAGGGCTTCAGTGGCCAACCTTTTCACCAGCAACCAAATTATGACCTTGCTCCCCAAGCCATGGTTGGCCAAACCTAGTCCAATCAATTCTCTCCCTGAGTTTGGAATTGGACTGAGATACTTGGAGTTGGTTTTTGCTAAGGGAGTATCAAGAAGAACTTCTAACAGAAAGAGCTCTTCAAAATCAAAAAGGCTTCTCAGAGAACAAGTATGTATCTCTAATCTGAATCAAATCTCTTCTCTCCCCCTCCCCTCCCTAAGTAGACAAACTAGGCTGCTATTTGCCAGAGTTTTTAGCCTGAGGTATTCATACATCAGAAAATTATTTAGACCAGATAAAGCCCCTAAAGAACCTACAAACTCCCAGAGGCTGCGGTATGAGATGATTTCAGGTGATTCCATGGATGGATGTTTTTATTTTAATGCTTATGTCGATTAGTTTATTTTCATACATTTCAGTTAAAAAATACTTCTAGGACATCAAACTCATAAATTCATGAGTATTATCTAGAAAAAGGCCTAATCTACTTAAATGAGAAAAAGATGAGTTTAAAGAAAAATATTACATAAATAATAGAATATAAGGAAAAGATCGTGATAGTGAGTCATAAAGGAGGCTCAACTACCCCCCAAAGTTTCCAGCAAAAGCAATTAAAATGTTAATGCTCACTGATATCATTAGCAATGCAAATTTGCACATAATAAACCAAATGGTGAAACCCATTGAGACACTGGGCTTTAAGAAACTGGCTTGGATGATTCAGAGAGTGAGTAGTAATAACTAACATTTGTTGAGTGGTTAGGATGTGTCAGGCATCATTTAAATGCTTCCCAAGTATTAATTTGACTCATTTGATTCCAGAAACTTTATGGGGAGGTAATTATTGTGATCCCCATTTTCCAGGTGAAGCATGGAGAGTTTAGTAACTTGCCCAATTATCTGCCATTAGTAAGTCACAGAGAACCTGCTTTTTCTTGAATAAATCTCACATTCCAGCCTGCTTATTTTGAATTTGAATTGAATTTTTATTTCTGGGTACTATATATTATTCATTTATAACTTCCCAGGGTCAGCACAATGCCTGGTACTTGGTAAAAAATAAATAAATAAAAAATAAATGCATGAGTAAAGGAATAGGTGCAATGATGGTAGCAGTTTGAAATGACCCCCAAATTTTCTCCACATTTGCTTATTTTCCATTTAAAACCATAAGATCTAGGCAAATCAATCAAAGTACCGAATGGAAGTCCCAGGTCAAAGGATTCCCTCTTCTCACAGACTGGGCTATTGCCACAGCTAGGACTTAGCAAACCTTGATTAGTTGCTTAGAAAGCACAATGATGTAAGTTGAGGGCTTGACTTGCATCTGATGTCTTAAAAATCCACTTTCCCAACTAATGCCCCCTGGCCCTTTCAATTTGACTACCCCATTGCTATCATAGTTCTCTTTCCCCATTTATTTCCCCCCTCCCTCACCACCATTAAGAATGCTCACAAGACCTAGAAGAAATTCTTCCAAACGGTCAGTTCTTCCATCAAATGCAAGGGGCTCGGTTACTACAGTGTTGCCTAGAGGATTGAGAGAGGGTGTGGGAAGGGGAGTAGGAACAGTGACATTTCAGGCCTGTCTTGTGCAAGCAGGGTATAGCCTCCATGACTTCAGGGAATAGGGATCTCAAGTTGGGGCTCTTTGCTGTAAAGTGGTTGGGGTATTTCCTGCTTTCCAAGCTGTCTACTTTCCTTGGCAGTCAGTCCATTGGTACATGATTCAGAAACAAATATGAAAGAAATATGAACCTTTAATCCTTTAAACAAGTGAGTTCAAGACTTTGGTCACATCTAAGGCAGGAGAATTCCTTCATTCCACAACCTCCTCTGCTCACTTCTCCACCCTGCCTAAATTGTGCACAAATTTGTATTACGGTCATATCTAAGGCAGGGCATTTCCTGCTTTCACAACTTGCGGCTGTCTTTGACAATTATTAAATCAATATGTGATTCAGGAACAAATATGAACTTTCATCCTTTCAGCAGTAAAGACAAGACTTTTCATATTGAGCTCAAGAATGTTGGTCATGTTGAGGCCATGCTAATCCATAGAAGAAAATAAACTTTTATAACTTTTCATATTGTTTTCCCACTATCCCCAATTGCTCACTCATGGACAGGGATAGTGAGAAAACAGATACAGGTTCAGAATCTTCTTTTTACTTTTCCTGTCTAATTTCATTTTTTCACTCACTGATTTATTCATTCAACAGATATTAACTACCTTCTAGGTTCTATACTTAGCAGGGCCTAGCTGGGCTTGATTTCAAGCTGCAGGTGGGTCTAGCAGGCTATCCAGGATACGACTTTTTTCGTGGCAATGGCAGAAGTGCTAAAGGGCAAGCCCAGTTGCACAACTACATTTCTGGTCTCTGCTTATATCATGTCTGCTAACATCCAAAGGGCTAAAGCAAGTCACATAGCTACGTTCAAAGTCAAAGGGGCAGGTAAGTACACTCTGTCTCTAGAGGGGGGAACGGTAAAGTCAGTTGGCAAAGGGTATATATACATTGAGGAATGATTGAGAACAATTACACAATCAATCACACTGACAAAAGATATCATGACACAGTTTCAAAAAGCTCTATGAACCCCAGGTAGTATAAAATACCTAAAAAATTAAAACTTAAGCAGATTATCATAAAACTTTACCAAATACAAAATGTTTTAAAATCTAGGTATTATTATTATTCAGGTGTGGTGAGGACAACATCAAGAGACAATTACCATTGAAAAAACAGTTTGTTACTCACAGTTAGTGTCTTAGTCCATCTGGGCTACTATAACAAAATACCATATTATGGGTGGCTTATAAACAACAGAAATCTGTTTCTCACAGTTCTGGAGGCTAGGAAGCCCAAGATCAAGGCATCGACAGATTCAGTGTCTGGTGAGGGCCTGGTCCCAAGACAGTGATTTTTTGCTATAACCTCACATGGCAAAAGGGGCAAGGGATCTCTCTGGAGTCCTTTTCCATAAGGACAGTAATCCCTGCCCTCATGACCTAATCACCTCCAAAAGATCCACCTCCTAATACCTTAGGTTAGAATTTTAACATATGTATCTTGGGGAGACATATACATACACATAAACATTCAGTCCACTTCAGGTACAAGATATATATAAGATCAAGTAAGAATTTAGTAGATTTCCTATCTATTTCACTTCTAGGAACACCATGATTAAGTAGCCAATGTCATAGGCCTGCACAGTCAGACTATTATGATTGCTGCTTTGACTTTGCTATCCATTATTGTAACTACACCCTTTTTGCTTTTGGAAGTTGAGGGCCACCATTTAACCCCTGCTACCCTGGGATCTAAATTATTCCCATTTCATTTAGGTTTTCCAATTGAATGACCTTCCCACTCTAAGGTCTGGCCTACAGGGGAGAGCAGTCACGAAACTCTTTAAGGATGATGGGGCTACCCTCATAAATTTATTACTCAAAGTCCTGGTGAAAGGTATATCTCCTAGATCCTACCAGTGTGGGAGAATAAGTCTTAAATGACAAATCCACTCTAACATTCCATGTGATACCTTCCGCCATGTTATGACACAGCAGGAAAATCCTCACCAGATGCTGGTAACATGCTGTTGGCTTCCAAGCCTCCAGAACTGTGAGCTTATTAAACTGTGCTAATTAAAGTTCTTTTCTTTATAAATTACCCAGTCTATAATGTTCTGCTATAGCAACAGAAGACAGACTAAGACACCCTAAGGCACTGAATCTTCCTCTACATTAAACCCAGTGAAGTCAGGCATTTCTAATTTGTTCATGGTGGGCCATCTTTTGATCCATGTTTTAGCCAACCACCTCAACAAATAATTAGAGTCTCTTCTAACTTCCCAAACATCAACGTTAAACAGAATCTCTGCTTAGTGAGCTCATATCAGCAAATTCAGCCTGATACAAGTTTATGTTCCTTCCACCATTATCCCACGTTGTCAATATCCATTCCCATGCTTTCCCCAGATTTCTGATTTTATAAACTAGAAAACTCAAGTAGTGCTTTTGGAGTTTAGTGTATCTCCTAATGGGTCAATTTTTTGTACTTCACCTTAAGGGTCTGCTGGGACTTTAATCTAGTTCTAGAGGTAAAGAGAGGGAAGGTGGGGTTGGGTACTGAGGAGAATCAGTATTGTCCTGTATGGCAACTCCTCAGGGGAGGCCATTACCATTTACTAAAGCAATGCAGGGTTAATCCCCTCAGATGGAGGCAAAAAGACTTTTGGAAAGGCTGATACTACGGGGATTGGGGAGGCTACTTCTACTAGAGGTGGGAGACCTCTCTAAGTGGCAAAGAAGACTCATTACAATTTAGGGGTCTGATTGCCCAGCTACATCAGGGTATTCCCATATGCCCCCATCCTAACTTACAGAACCCTATTGTTTCCCAATCAATGCCTTCACTTTAACAGTAGATACCCTGTGAGGCTGGGAGTTCAACTTGCATTTGAATTCAGCCAATCACAGCATGAGGTTCTATATTTGCTTTTTCAGCAATTTCAGCCCTGTGGCTATAGGAGAAAAGGCTCTTCTTAAGGGTACACCTAGAAGCTCTTAGGACTTAGGTCATTTGTGCAATGTTTAACCTGGGAATTCAAATCTCTGAGCTCATCCTTTTCTTTCACCACTTTATGCAGCAACATTAGGAGCAACCAACCAATGTCGTTATATTTCCTAGTTTTCCAAAAATGTTTGAAAGTATCATATACAGAGTTACTTAGCTACTTGCTTTTTATAAGTGGTTGATTAGGCATATCCAATGCAGATATTTAGTTTATCTCTATAAATAGTTTATGCCATGGACTATCAGTGCTCTTTTTACTACTAGAAATGGAGTAATTAGTGTCCTTAAATCTAATTAGATTAGAGAGCCAATTCCAGAAACCACAGAACCAATTTATAAAACTCATCCTTAAAGTTTGTTTCTTCTAGAATCACTCTTGATTGAAAAGTCTCCATGAGTCAGGGTTCTCCAGAAAACCAATTATAATATAATTAAATAATAATAAAATATAATTAAATGATAATATAATTAAATAACAATAAATTTATTATGGAAATTGGATTTATGGAGGTCGATAAGTCCCACAATCTGCTATCTGCAATCCTGCTGGAAAGCTGGTGGTATAATTCAGTCGGAGTCTGAAAGCCCAAGCATCAATGTGGCCAGGAGAAGGATATCCCAGTTCAAACAGAGAGAGAGAGTAAATTTACTCTTCCTCTGCCTTTTTATTCTATGTATGCCTTCAACAAATTGGATGATGTCTACCTATGTTAGTGAGGGTGATCTTTACTCAGTCTACTGATTCAAATGCTAATCTCTTCTGGAAACATTCTTGCGAACACACCTAGAATCAAGATCAGCTGGGCAACAGAGCAAGACCTCATCTCAACAAGAATTAATTTTAAAAAATTAGCCAGGCAGCGTGGTACACACCTGTAATCCAAGTTATTCAGGAGGCTGAGCCAGGAGGATTGCTTGAGCCCAGGAGTTCAAAGTTATGGTGAGCTGTAATCACACCACTGCACTCCAGCCTGGGTGACAGAGCAACACCCTGCCTATAAATAAATAAACAAATAAATATATAACAAAAAGAACACTAGACAGTAACTTGAAGCCATATGAAGAAATAAAGATGTCAGTGAAGATAAATACATGGACAATTATAGAAGCTAGTATTACGTAGAAATGGTTTGTAACTCCACTTTTTGTTTTCTACCTGATTTGAGATTAACAGGTTGAAGAATTATTAGTCTAAAAGCTAGTAGTACTGTAACTTTGGTTCATAATTCCTATTGACCAAAGTTGAGGCTTTTGAGGCAGAAATAATGTCATGAAGGGTTCCAGACTCTGTTACAAGTTAGAAGGTTTTTAAGAAAGTTTAGAAAGGAAAGAGACTCCTCATATCTGAGTTGTCCTTTTTCATTGGTGGGTACAATACAGAAGTTACAATCATTGGCTAAGATTGTAACATATAGACTAAAATGTCTATACGCAAGACAATCAGTAAACCATCATGATTCAGAAACAAATCAGCAACCTTTGCAATGTCAGTAGATTATGCATTAATCAGTATATCAACAATTTGAGGAGCTCAGATATGATTCTTACAGGATAGCACCATAAATCACAAGACCTCCCAAAGGTTGTTTAATTTAGAAAGCCTGTTTACTTTTAAAGTAAACTGCCAAATGTGACCTGTAGGTTATCACTCCACATTTTATTTTGTACATAATTTAAAAGACT
>NW_012148252.1:3000388-3007943 GCF_000956105.1 Propithecus coquereli | reverse complement strand
GTAATGCAGGAAATAAGAGGCAAAAAAGCTGTGAGGTGCATAAAAACAAGTAGTAAAATGAAAGAATTAAGTTCCTCAATATCAGTAAATACTTTAAATGTAAATGGATTAAACTCTTCAATCTAAAGGCAGATTGACAAAATAGATGAAAATATATGATCCAACTATATGCTGTCTATAGAGACTCACTTTAGATCCAGAGATACAAACAGATTGAAAGTGAAAGGATGATAAAAATATATTCCACGCAAACAGTAGACAAAAGAGAGCAGGAGTAGCTAGAATAATATAAACAAAATAATCTTTAAATCCAAAAAGGTTTTAAGAGACAAAGAAGGATATTATACATTAATATAAGAGCCAATACAGCAAGAAAATATACAATTATAAACACTTACTTAGCTAATGACAGACGATTAAAATATATGAAACAAAAACTGATGGAATTAAGGCAATAGTTCTACAATAAGAGCTGGAGACTACAATAATACCCTACTCTCAATAATGGATACAACAACCAGACAGAAGATAAGAAAGGAAACAGAGGACTTAAACAACACAATAAACCAACTAGAGCTAACAGACATATACAGAACACTCTGCCCAGCAACAACAGTACATTCTTTTCAATTGCACATAGGACATCTTCCAAGACACACCATATATTAGGCCACAAATTAAGTCTCAATAGATTTAGAAAGACACATATCATACAAAGTATCTTTTCTGACCACGATGGGATGAAATTAGAAATCAATAACAGAAATAAAACTGGAAAATTCATAAATTTGTGGAAATTAAACAACACACTCTCAAACAACCAATGGGTCAGAGTAAAAATCACAGGGGAAATTAGAAAATACTTAGGGACAAATGAAAATGAAAACACAATGTACCAAAACTTATGGGACACAGCAAAAGCAGTAGGCAGGTACAAAATTTATAGCTATAAATACCTACACTAAGAAATAAGAAAGTTCTCAAATCAACAGCCGAACTTTAAAACTTTAGAAAAAGAACAACAAACTAAACCCCAAGGTAGCAGAAGGAAGGAAATAATAAATATTAGAGCAGAAATAAACAAAGAATAGAAAATCAATGGAGAAAATAAATGAAAACAAAAGTTCCCTCTTTGCAAAAATCAAGAAAATTGACAAATGTTTAGCTCAGTGGACTAAGAAAAAAAAGAGAGAAGACAAATTACTAAAATCAGAAATAAAAGTGGAGGTATTACTGCTGGTTCTACAAAAATAAAAAGAATTATAACAGAGTACTATGAACAATTGTGCATCAACAAATTGAATAACCTAGATTAAATGGACCCTTCAAATCCCTTGAAAAACACAAAACCTATCATAACAGGATCATGGAGAAATAGAAAATCTGAGTAGACCTATAACTAGTAATAAGATAGAATCAGTAATCAAAATCTCATGATAAAAAAAATTCCTGGACCTGAGAGCTTCACCTCATTATACCAAACATTTAAAGAAGAATACCTCTCCTTCTCAAACTCTTTCAAAAAGTTGAAAAAGAGGGAACTCTTTCTAACTCATTCTGTAAGGCCAGCATTACCCTGATACCAAAGCCAGACAAAGACATTGCAAGAAAAGAACATTACAGACCAATGTCTTTTATGACTATTAATGCAAAAATCCTGAACAAAATATTTACAAACTGAATTCAGCAGTGTGTTAACAGTATTGTACACCATTACCAAGTGGGATTTATTCCTGAAATGCAAGGACAGTTCAACAAATGGAAATCAATTAATATAATATACCACATTAACAGAATGAAGGGAAACAACTACATGATCATATCAATTGATAAAAAAAGCATTTGACAAAATTCAATACCATTTCATGATAAAAACACTCAACAAACTAAGAATAGAAGGGAATTTCCTTAACATGATAAAATGTATTTATGAAAAATTCACAGTAGCATTATACTCAATAGTGAAAGACTAAAAGCTTTTCCTCCAACATAAGGAGCAAGGAAAGATGTTTACTTTTGACAGTTCTATTCAACATAGTATTGCAAATTCTAGCCAGAGCAATTAGACAAGAAAAAGAAATAAAATGTATACAAATTGGAAAGGAAGAAGTAAAATTATCTCTGCAGATGATATAACTTTATATGTAGAAAACCCCTAAAGATTCTACAAAAAACTATTAGAACTAATAAGTTCACCAAAGTAACAGGATACAAAATCAACACACGAAAATCTGTTTTATTTCTATGCACTAACAATGAACAATGTGAAAAAGAAATTATGAAAATTCTAATTACTATAGCATCAAAAAGAATAAAATAGTTAGGAATTAATTAAATGAGTGAAAGACGTGGACAATAAAAACTACAAAATATTACTGAAAGAAATTAAAGGAGACATAAAAAAATGGAAACACATCCCATGTTTGTGGATTGGAAGACTTAATATTGTTAAAATGTTAACACTACTACACAAAGATATCTACAGATTCAATGCAATACCTATCAAAATCCCAACAATGTTTTTTTGCAGAAAAATCCATCCTAAAATTCATATGGAATCTCAAGGGACCCTAAATAGCCAAAACAATCTTGAGAAGGGGAATAAAGCTGGAGGACTCACATTTCCTGATTTCAAACTTATATAAAACTACAGTAATCAAAATAATATGGTACTGGTGTAAAGACACTCATATAGACCAAAGGAATAGGATTAGGAACCGAAAAAGAAATCCTCACATGTATGGTCAAATAATTTTTTCTTTATTTCAATAGATTTAGGGGATACAAGTGTTTTTTTGTACATGGATGACGTGAATAAATGCTGAAGTGAGGGCTTTCTGTGTATCATGACCAGAGTAGTGTACATTGTATTCAATAGGTAGATTTTTATTTCTCACCCCCCCCACCCTTCCCCCTTCTTAGTTTTCAATGTCCATTATACCACTTTATGGCTATATATACCTCATTTAGCTCCAAACTTATACATGAGAACATGTGGCATTTGTTTTTCCATTCCTGAGACACTTCATTTAGGATAAAGGTCTCCAGTTCCATCCAAGTTGCTGAAAATGATATTATTTCATTCATTTTTCTGGCTGATTCATACTCCATTGTATATATACACCACATTTTCTTCATCCACTCATCAGCTGATGGGCACTTAGGTTGATTCCATATGTTTGCAACTGTGAATTTTGCTGTGATAAACATTTGGGTCTAGGTGTCCTTTTTTAATAAAATGACTTCTTTTCCTTTGGGTGGATACTCAATAGTGGGATTGCTAGATCAAATGATAGTTCTACTTTTAGTTCTTTGAGGAATCTTCATACTGTTTTCCATAGAGGTTGTATTAGTTTACACTTCCACCAACAGTGTATAAGCATTCCCTTTTCACTGCATCTGCATGAACACATATTTATTTTATTTATTTATTTATTTTTTTTTTTGAGACAGATTCTTGCTCTGTTGCCCAGGCTAGAGGGCTGTGGCATCAGCCTAGCTCACAGCAACCTCAAACTCCTGGGCTCAAGCTATTCTCTTGCCTCAGCCTCCTGATTAGCTGGGACTACAGGTGCATGCCATCATGCCCGCCTAATTTTTTCCATTTTTAGTAGAGACGGGGCAGTGCTTTTGCTCTGGTTGGTCGCAAACTCCTAACCTCAAGTGATCCTCCTGCCGCAGCCTCCCAGTGTGCTAGGATTACAGGCCTGAGCCACCACACCTGGCTTGATTTTTAAATAATAGCCATTCTGACAGAGGTAAAGTCATATCTTATTGTGGTTTTCAATTTGCATTTCCCCGATGATGAGTGCTATTGAGCATTTTTTTCATATGTTTGTTGGCCATTTGTCTACATTCTTTTGAAAAAAAGCTGCTCATGTCTTTTGTCCACTTTTTCCTCGCTTTTTTTGTTTTTTTCTTGCTGATTTGTTTGTTTTTTTCTTGTTTTTTGGGGTTTTTTTGTTGTTTTTTTTCTTGCTGATTTATTTCAGTTCTTACAGAATCTGGATATTCACCCTTTGATAGATGTATTGTTTGCAAATATTTTCTCCCATTCCAAATATTGTCTATTTTTACTTTGTTGATTATTTCCTTTGTTGTGCAAAATGTTTTAGTTTAATTAAGTCCCATTTGTTTATTTTTGTTGTTGCTGTATTTACTTTGGGGGTCTTGGTCATAAATTCTTTGCCTAAGCGAATGTCCAGAAGAGTTTTTGCTATGTTTTTGTCTAGAACTTTTATGGTTTTGGGTCTTACATTTAAGTTCTTAATCCATCTTGAGTAATTTTTGTATATGGTGATAGATAGGAATCCAGTTTCATTCTTCTGCATTTGGCTATCTAGTTTCCCCAGCACCATTTATTGAATAAGGATTCCTTTCCTCAGTGTATGTTTTTATATGCTTTGCCAAAAATCAGTTGGTTATATCTATATGGCTTTATTTCTGGTCTCTATTCTGTTCCATCGGTCTATGTGTTTACCATTATAACAGTACCATGCTGTTTTGGTTACTACTGATTTGTAGTATAATTTGAAGTCAGGTAATTTGATACCTCCAGTTTTGTTCTTTTTGCTTAGGATAGCTTTGGCTATTCAGGTTCTTTTTTGGTTCCATATGAAGTTTAGGATTATTTTTTCTAGATCTGTGAAAAATGACATTGGCATTTCAGTGGGAATTGCATTGAACTCGTAAATCACTTTGGGCAGTATGGACATTTTAACAATGTTGATTCTTCCAATCCATGAACATGGACTGTTTTTCCATTTGTATCATCTATGATTTCTTTCATCAATGTTTTGCATCCTCTTGTAGAGATCTTTCACCTCCTTGGTTAAGTATACTCCTAGGCATTTTATTTTCTTTGCAGCTATTGTAAATGGTACTTGAGTTCTGGATTTGACTCTCAGCTTGACTGCTATTAGTATATAGAAATGGTACTGACTTGTGTACATTAATTTTGTAATTGGAGACCTTGCTGAAATTTATTTATCAGTTCTAGGAGTATTTTAGAGGAGTCTTTAGGGTTTTCTACATATAAGATTGTATTATTGGTAAACACGGATAGTTTGAGCTCTTCTTACCTGATTTGGATGCCCTTTATTTCTTTCTCTTGCCCAATTGCTCCAGCCAGGACTTCCAGTACTATGTTGAACGGAAGTAGGCATCCTTGACTTATTCTAGTTCTTAAGGGGAATGCTTTCAACTTTTCCCCAAACAATATGATGTTGGCTGTGGGTTTGTCAATATATGACAAATATAGGCTTTCATTGTTTTAAGGTTGTTCCTTCTATGCCTAGTTTGTTGAGGGTTTTTATCATGAAGCGGTGCTAGATTTTACCAAATGCTTTTTTTGCATCTATTGAGATGATCATATGTTTTTGTTTTTAATTCTGTTTATGTAGTGAATCACATTTATTGATTTGCATATGTTGAACCATCCTTGCATCCCTGGGATGAAACTCACTGGATCATAGTGAATTACCTTTTTTTAAAATTTTTTTTTATTTCAGCATGTTATGGGGGTACAAATTTTGAGATTACATATATTGCCTTTGCCCCGCCCAAGTCAGAGCTTCAAGTGTGTCCATCCCCCAGATGGTGCACATTACACCCATTAAGTGTGTATGAATTATCTTTTTTTTTTTGAGACAGGGTCTCACTGCGTTGCCTGGGCTAGAGTGAGTGCTGTGGCGTCAGCCTAGCTCACAGCAACCTCAAACTCCTGGGTTCAAGCGATCCTTCTGCCTCAGCCTCCCGAGTAGCTGGGACTACAGGCATGCGCCACTATGCCCAGCTAATTTTTTCTATATATTTTTAGTTGTCCGATTAATTTCTTTCTATTTTTAGTAGAGACGGGGTCTCGCTCTTGCTCAGGCTGGTTTTGAACTCCTGAGCTCAAACAGTCCGCCCGCCTCGGCCTCCCAGAGTGCTAGGATTACAGGCGTGAGCCACCGCACCTGAATTATCTTTTTGATGTGTTGTCAGATTTAGTTCACCAGTATTTTGTTGAGGATTTTTGCATCTATGTTCATGAGAGATATTGGTCTGTAGTCTTTGTGTTGTTGTTGCTGTGTCCTTTCCTGGTTTTGCTATCAGGGTAATACTGGATTCATGGAATGAGTTAGGAAGAATTCCCTCCTGGATGTTATGGAACAGTTTCAATAGGATAGATGCCATTTCTTTTTTGTAGGTCTGATGAAATTTGGCTGTGAATTTATCTGGTCCAAGGCCTTTTTTGGAGGGAGATTTTTTATTACTATTTCAATCTTGCTACTCATTATTCATCTGTTCAGGTGTTTTATTTCTTCCTGATTCAAGTGTAAGGGGTTGTGTTTACAAAAATGTATCCATTTCCTCTGGTTTTTTTAGTTCATGTGTGTAGAAGTTTTCATAGTAGTCATGGATGATATTTTTGTATTTATGTGGTTATCAGTTGTAATGTCCCCTTTGTCATTTCTAATTGAGATTATTTAAGTCCTTTCTCTTCTATTTATGGTTAATTTGACTAGTGGTCTATCAATTTTGTTTATCTTTTCAAAGAACCAACTTTTTGTTTCATTGATCCTTTGTATCATTTTTGATTTCCATTTCATTAGTTCTGCTCTAATCTTTGTTATTTCTTTTCTTCTGCTAGCTTTGGGTTTAGTTTCTTCTTTTTCTAGCTCCTTGAGGTGTGACATTAGGTTGTTAATTTGCGATCTTTCTGTCTCTGAAGTTCTGTTATATTTTTTCTTATATTATCTATTTCTTATATCATCTATTTTCTTTCATTCATGTCATGAATTATTTTTTTTTTGTCTTCTTTGTATTAGTTTTCAACTTTCTCATCAATCCCATTGATAATACTTGCCATTCATTTTCTGAATTCCATATTTGACATTTCAACAATTTCCTTTAGGTTTGAGTCCATTGCTAGAGAACTATTGTGATCCTTTGGGTTGTTACGAAAGCCCATTTTTTCATTTTGCCAAAGTTCTTATGCTGGTTCCTTCTCACCCAGGGTTTGGAAGACAGCTGCTCCTTCTTTCCAGAGCAATGCTGCTGCACAGCCTCCAATCACGTCTCTGTATTAGTCTGGAGGCCTACTGCGGTGCAGGGGCCCTCCCTTGGCTTCCATTGCAACCTCCACTGGGGAACCATGAGAAAGGGACAGAGGGTTCTTCCCTCTTTGCAGGCACCTTCCCCAGGTACCTCTGATCCTGCTCAGCAGGTTGCCCCATTTCCCTCTCCTTTACTTTGGGTGCCTACTGTTGCCTCCCTGCTAATTCCCAATGCTCTCTCTTAGATGATTGATCTGAAGGTGAATATCTATTCACCACTTTTGATCCTCTCCTCAAGAACAGCATTGTAGGCTGGGTGCAGTGGCTCATGCCTGTAATCCTAGCACTCTGGGAGGCCAAGGCGGGCGGATTGTTTGAGCTCAGGAGTTCGAGACCAGCCTGAGCAAGAGTGAGAC
Organism: Propithecus coquereli; assembly: GCF_000956105.1. Taxonomy (NCBI): domain Eukaryota; kingdom Metazoa; phylum Chordata; class Mammalia; order Primates; family Indriidae; genus Propithecus; species Propithecus coquereli. The sequence goes on along the minus strand of NW_012148252.1, from coordinate 3,000,487 downwards.
CCCGTCTCTACTAAAAATTAGAAAAAAATTAATCGGACAACTAAAAATATATAGAAAAAATTAGCTGGGCATAGTGGCGCATGCCTGTAGTCCCAGCTA
>NW_012148252.1:2942746-2999037 GCF_000956105.1 Propithecus coquereli | reverse complement strand
AATAAAAATTGAGAAAAAAATAATCTGCATGATTTCATTCTTTCTATGTGATCTCTCTTTTTTCTCTCAATGCTTTTAATATATCTTCATCTTTGGTGTCATACAGTGTATAGTCATGGATTGCTTTACGCTGATGTACATAATCATGACTTGCATTTTTAGAAAAACCCTACATGGTAGATAATGTGCTTTCTCAATATGTGAACGCATGTCTTTCATGAATTCTGAAAATTCTCAGCCATCATCTCTTGAAATTTGGCCCTCCTTTAGCATATGTGAGATTTCCTCATTCTGTATTCCAAATTATAAATTTCTTTTTAATATTTTCAAACCTATCTCCATCTCTCTCTTGAATTCTAGGCATTTTATTTGGCTCTACTTTCAGTTCATCAATTTTCTCAGTTGCATCTAAATTACTATTAGCTTGTCCCTTACATTTTAAAATTTCTACAATTATACTTTAATTTCTGGAAGTTTCAATTGTTTATATTAAAAATATGCCTTGTCATTTATTAGTCTCTGGTTACACACTCATCTTTTGTTCATCCACGCTTTAATCTTTAAACATTTAAAATACAGCTTTTGTACATTATATGTCTGAAAATCCCAAAATCTGTAGTCCTTTTAGCTCTAAATCTATCCTTTGTTGTTTCTGCTGACTCTTCCTCATGGTGGCTCACCTCCATGCATGCTTAGTGATCTTTGATTCTCTTGGAGATCGCTTCTCCATGAAGCTGTAAGGAGAAACAAAGCCCTGGAAGAATAGTTGGAAATTAAAGGAGTATCTCTTCCATTCTACCTCTGTTTTTGTTTCTTTTTCTGTCTGTCTCCCTGTCTGTCTTTATCTCTCTCCCTTCCTTTACCTTAGTCCATAGGTTCTCTAACTCTGTTTCTCTATGACCTTTATATTCTCTTTTCTCTTCCTGAGGCCGTGCATTCTCAACTTATTTTTACATTTGATAGGGAGGGCTGCCCCACAGTTTATATAGTTCTCAGTTCCAGTCATACATATGGACTAACTGAGAAAGAGAGAGAACCTGATTGGTCCATGTTGGAAAATGTACCCCTAGTCCAGTCAGCTGTGACCAGAGCATCAGGAACATGTAGCACAAAGATGGCTGTGGACTCCCCAACCCTGAGGAAGAGAGGACTTATTCTCAGAAAGGAAGAATTGAGCAGAAATATGTCTTCCACATATCCTCTCCTCTCAATCCCTGATGTTTCTGCATTAGTTCAACATTTCACTATGAATGGTTGCAATCATTTCCTTACTTCCAGCCTTTTCCTTCTCAATCCATTCTCTACCAGAGTAATCTTTGCACACTGAAAATTGTATCACGTTACTTGCTAATGAAAACTCTTTGAGAATTCTCCACAGCCTCTATGACAAAGTCCAAACTTCTTAGGTTGGCTAGAAAAAACTTAATTTGAGTCCTAACAGCTACTCCAACCTGCCTCAGCCTCCTGCCTCAGCCTCCCAAGTAGCTGGGACTACAGGCATGTGCCACCATGCCTGGCTAATTTTTTCTATATATTTTTAGTTGTCCAGCTAATTTCTTTCTATTTTTAGTAGAGATGGAGTCTCATTCTTGCTCAGGCTGGTCTCGAACTCCTGAACTCAAATGATCTCTTTACCATATCCTTCCATCCTATTCTCCAGACATTCTAAACATTTTTTACTATCACAAATTCCCTGAGTCTCTTGTTACTCTCTGCTTTCACTCATGCTGCTCCATATCTACCTGCAAGACTCTTCTTCTCCTTGCCAGCCTGGAAGATATCTGTTCACCTATTGAGAACCAACTTGCTTTTTCTGGGGTGCATTTTTCTGAACCCCTCTTTCCATTAGGAACAACTTCATGTTGTTCCTAGTCTTGTAAGCCATACAGTACTTTTCTCACTCTAACCCAGTAACTTGTTTGCCTTTCTGCTCTGATCATCATTGAACTGTTAGTGTTTTTAAGGTAGGAACTGTATCTTATTATCATCATATTTCCATCTCCTAATACAGTACGTGGTACATACAGTGTTCAAAGAAATGCTCATTGAACAGATGAATCATTCCTTCTTCACAGGCTTCTGTGCATGTTACAAATCAGAGGATGCTCTAGTCTTTGGAGTAATATTTTAAAAAAAGAGCTAACTTGTATAATTCCATATCTAAATTTTTTCTATAAATTTTTCTAGAGATATATACATCGTATCTTTTTAAAATTTACAATTTTCATTCTCTCAGGCCTTGAGGAATACCTGTGAATGGATTGGAGTTTAGGGTTTCTAATGCTCTAAGTGAAGGACTCCAACCCAAATAGAGAAACAGTGGAACCTTCAATCTAAAAGAATTGAAAATCTTTTTTTTAAAAAATTTTTTTTGAGACAGTCTTACTCTGTTGCCTGGGCTAGAGTGCTGTGGCATCAGCCTAGCTCACAGCAACCTCAAACTCCTGGGCTCAAGCGATCCTCCTGCTTCAGCCTCCCAAGTAGCTAGGACTACAGGCATGTGCCACCATGCCTGGCTAATTTTTTCTATATATTCTTAGTTGTCCAGCTAATTTCTTTCTATTTTTAGTAGAGACGGGGTCTCATTCTTGCTCAGGCTGGTCTCAAACTCCTGAACTCAAATGATCCTCCCGCCTCGGCCTCCCAGAGCGCTAGGATTACAGGCGTGAGCCACTGCGCCCGGCCTAGAATTGAAAACCTTTACTATTTGTCACTTAACTAAAGATAAGTGAGGAGAATTTAAGAGCCAGCCTACCATGTAAAATGGCATTTGAATGATCGAATTCCAGGCAGGGCCCCAGGTCAGAGCTAAGTACACATCTGAGAGACTCACAATACCATTCACATTCCTGTTATAGCCAGGACTCGGAGTCAAGAAAGACCGCTAGGAACAGAGATCGTGACAGTTTTACGACAGCTTCCCAGAATCACTATGTCCCAGGCAAAAGCTTTTCAGCAAAAAACCCCTAGGGGGCTCTACTGCTTGATTCAGAAAGATTTTGTTCACATCTCTCATCTCCATACCTAGGGAGATACCAGACTAAGGAATCAGGAGATCTGGGTTGTAGTCCTGGCTCTGCCTGTCACAATTTTATATATATATATATTCACATTTCCTAATGAGATCTTTTAAATAAAAATTACTGACTATAATAAATTTTCAAAATGAAGAAATAATTTTTTTATAAAATAAAAGAACAATTAAAAAATCAAAGTTATCTTTTTGATGAATCCATCTGATCCTGGATTTTTTTTTGGTTGTGAGTTTTTTAAATTACTAATTAAATCTTGCTATTCATTATGTGTTTGTTCAAGAGTTCTATTTCTTTCTGGTTCAATCTTGGGAGGTTGTATGTTTCTAGGAATTTATCCATTTCTTCTAAGTTTTCTAGTTTATTAGCATATAGTTGTTCATAATAGTCTCTGATCATCTTTTACATTTCTGTGGTATCAGTTACAATGTCTTCTTTTTCATTTACAATTGTATTTATTTGGATCTCCTCTCTTCTTTTCTTAGTCTAGCTAGTGGTTTATCAATTTTATCTTTTCGAAGAACCAACTTTTCGTTTCATTGATCCTTTGTATTTCATTTAGCTCTGCTCTGATCTTTGTTATTTCTTTTCTTCTGCTAACTTTGGGTTTGGTTAGTTCTTGTTTTCTAGTTCCATGAGGTGGAATGTTAGGTTGTTAATTTGCAATCTTTCTACTTTTTAATGTAGGCATTTAATACTATAAACTTCCCTCTGAGTGCTTTTTCTGTATCCCACAGGCTCTCATGGGTTTTTTGACATAAAGCAATTGGTAGATAATGCAGCTCAGTAGAAAATCAGAACTGTGAAGTTTGGGGTGTGGCAAAAGGTAGTATCTGCAAGATCAAGTGGAAGAAATGACTCAATACACAGAGCGAAAAATAGAAAGAGATAGGAAATTGTATGGGAAAAATCAAGAGACTATAGGCTAGATAGACTTAACCCGTGAATAACTGAATCTCTAGAATGAGAAATAAAAACAGAGACAAGGGGATAATAATCAACTCTCAGAAGAAAATTTCCCTGAAATTAAGAAAAACTTGACATTATAGATTGAAGTATTCAAGTTTGAATAGGAATGCTAAAAAAAATCATGTCTGGTAAAATTTCTAAACTTTTAAGATACATTTAACAGCATACAGATAGAATCTATACCTACTATATTGGTAAGGATGCTTTTAGCAGCAAGCATCAGAAATATCAAAGTGGCTTTAAAAATAAGGATATTATAGATGTATACACACACACATATCACACATATGTACACAAATGAACACACACACACACAAAGCCTAAGGGTGAAACCACCCTAGAATTAGTTAATTCAGTGGCTCAATTGTATCAATAAAGAAAAACCAGACTTTTTAAAAACTCATTATCCTGCCTTTATCCTCAGACTACCTTCTTTCATGGCAGAAGTTACAGCATCACAGTGCAAAAGTGAGCAAATGAATTGTCTCTCCTTCTGGCCTAGTGGCAGTAGCTGTTAATTTCCTATCCAAGATCCATCTTCCTTTTCTTCATTGTTAAGAGAATCTTGACTTTGTGCCCAGCTAAACACTCTCTCCAAGACTTCCTTTTGGTTAGGGATGACCATATGATATAATTTTGGACCACAAAATGTAAGCGGAAGCTTGTGTGATAGTTAATTTTATGTGTCAACTTGACTGGGCCTCGGGGTACCCAGAAATTTGTTTAGACATTATTCTGAGCATATCTTTTCTGGTATGAGGTTAACATTTTAATCTGTGGAATAAAGCTGATTGCCCTCTGTAATGTGGATGGGCCTCATCCAATCAGTTGAAAGCCTAAATAGAACCAAAAGCCTGACCCTCCGCTGAGTAGGAGGGAATTTTTCAGCAGACTGCCTGTGGACTTCATCTGCAGTATCAGCTCTTCCTGCCTGATAGCTTTTGAACTGGAATATTGACTCTCCGTGGGTCTCCAGTCTGCCAACCCACACTGCAGATTGAAGTTGCCAGCTACCACAATAGTGTGAACCAATTCTTTCATATATATATATATATATGCACACGCACATATACACATACACACATATATCTTACTTTATATATATGTGAGTATGTATGTGTATATATACATGTGTACATATATTTCTGCTTCTTTGAAGAATCTTGACTAATACAGTTTGTTAGGTAGTTTCTGGGAAAGCATTAGCTTTGAGATATGAGAAAACAGTAGCAAGTAGTCACACTTATCCTATCTCTTTTTTCTTCTTCCTGCTTTTAAATGATGACTGGAGCTGGAGCTACAGCAACCATCTTGCAACTATGAGGAAAAGGTCAAAGAAATTTCAGGTATGTAGGCCCTGATATCACAGTTGATAATATCTAATATCAGCAACTGCCTGCCTCTGGGCTTTGTGGTATGTGAGGAAAATATTTCCCCATTTTTAAATGCCATTTTTGTTGGGTTTTATGTTACTTCCACTTGAAAACTCTCCTAATTGAAAGAGTGTTGTTCTCAAAAGCCAGAAAACTTTTTCAAGAAACACTTCGTAATACCTTGATGTATCACTGACTAGAGCAGAGTCACATGCTCATTCTAAGCTAATTAAAAGGAAATGAACTTTTCATGATTGGCTTATACTGAAAGCACCCTTACAAATCAATAAAGGGGTGCAAGGTGAGAACTTGGGTAAGGGACCAAAACTCTGTGATGGTACAAGCCTAGCTAAAAAAATAATAATAATAATTAATAATAATCAGGGCCAGGTGCAGTGGCTCACACCTGTAATCCTAGCACTCTGGGAGGTCAAGGCAGGAGGATTGCTTGAGGTCAAGAATTTGAGACCAGCGTGAACAAGAGTGAGACCCCATCTCTACTAAAAATAGAAAAAAATTAGCCGAGCATGGTGGTGTGCACCTGTAGTCCCAGTTACTCAGGAGGCTGAGGCAGGAGGATGACTTGAGCCCAGGAGTTTGAGGTTGCTGTGAGCTAGGCTGATGCCACGGCATTGTAGCCCAGGCAACAGTGCAAGACTCTGTCTCCAAAAAAATAAATAAATAAATAAATAATAATAATCAGCCACTGTCCCTTCCTTTGCTTGATAATAATTAGTCACCACCTCCCTGTTTGCTTCTCTATAATTGCCATTCTGGAGTCACATAACTGGTGGTTATAAAGATTCTTAGCTTTCTCTGTAGGTAACATCACCATTTTGAAACCTGGGGATAATTTCTGAGATATATTCCAGGTCCTGCATTCCAGTGAAATGGCTGACCCACCCAGATCAGTGGTCCATACCAAAGAACTGACTCAACTGGTCTTGTGACTCTACCCAAGAACCTGGTCAGCAAAGAAGACAATTTCTACAGCCCTATGGTTCTGCCCTGAACCCAGCCAATTAGCAGGCCCAATTGCCTAAATACAGTTTTGCCTGCCAAACTGTCTTTAAAAATCCTTTCTCCCAAATTTTTGGGGAGGCAGATTTGAGAAATTCCTCCCATCTGCCCCCTTAGTACTATGCAGAATTAAACACTTTCTCTGCTGTAACACCTGCTGTCTTAGTGTATTGGCTTCCTCTTGGGCAGTGGGCAATGAACCTGCTTGGGCAGTAACAATACTAACCAAAATCTACAATTCTAGTACAGGGAATGGGATAGATATTATGGAGAATGGGATGATACCCAAGAAAATTAACGTTAATGTTAAGAAGGGAGAAGGAAGCTAGGAGACACGTAGGCAACCAAGAGTGTCTGCTATATTTACAAAGAAAAAGAATTGGACTGGCATCAGACTTCCCAACTGCACCATGGAATCTAAAAACTAATTAGACATTCCTCTAGGCAATATCCAAAATGGACTGAAACTCAATAATTCAATGTCTAGCCTAATCAGAATTAAAAAAAAAAAAACTGCAGAAACTCAGGAATTCAGAGAACATTAATTACATACTTCATTTGAGAAGAACACTACCAAACTGCAAGTGTTAGAACAGAGCTTTCAAGATGAGGGGAGAGGAAAAGTAATGAGCAACACATCTGGCTCTATATGTAGAATAACGTAAGTGAATAGTGACACAGTAAACAGGAAAGTGTAATTTTTGGGCTAAATAAGTATTTTTGAAACAAAAACTATATATTTCAGGGAAAAATATAAAAATATTTGGGTCTTAGCTAAATATTTTGATAATTTGGATTTTAAAATATGGTAATTTTTAAAAACCCTAAAATTTGGTTGTAAGAGGTGGCAAACAGACATTGGGAAGTAAAAGCATTCTAAGGGTCTCATCTGAGGAGGAAATGAGAAAGTGTAACTATTTAAAGGTCTAGTCTTATTATAGGGAAGGAGTGAGATATGTGGAAATTTTTGGTATTATGCTCTCATATAATAATAGAGATATGTTTTGGATTATGAGTATCATAAAAGAGCAGGTGATGGCTAATAAAATGAATAGTATGTTAGGAATACCATAATCACAAGAGAGAAAAGGGGAAAGGAAGGAACTAGACCAGTAAAAACAAACAAAGAACAAATGTAATGACAACAAGAAAGGCAAGAAAAAGGGAAAAGATGAAACAAGGTAGATAAATATCATAAAATAAAATACAATAAAAATAAAATGGAAGGAATAAAGTTATGTATATTGATTGTTAGATCTAATGTGAATCTTCTATTAAAAACTAGATTGGATAAAAGAAACAAAACACAGGTACACATTTAAACCCAGATACACAATGTTAATTGTGCTTACAATTGTCATTTAAAACAAAATGATAAACTTCAAAAATAAATGGGTGGACAAAAAGACACTAGGTAAATTCAAGCAAAAAAGAAAGCAGGAATGTCAATATTAATATTAGCTAGAGTGGAATTTAAGATTAAAAGAATTGCACAGGAAAAAGTACATCTTGGAGCTTTAGATGCTCTCTCCATTCCCAGCCTGAAAAAATATCTACTAATACCAAGTGAAACTGGTGAAACTGTCATCAAAAGGGTTGGGCCCCCTACATGTTGGGCTCCCTGTGCAGTGGGTAACCTTTCTGTCCGTGGACCACCTTGAGCATATAAACAGTGTGTTGCACACAGGGTCTTCCCAAATGAAGTTTCAGCAAATCCATTAAGGCAATCACATGAACAGTCCATTGTAAATGGGGTTTTCCCAAATGAGGCTCCCCAAAGCCATTAAGGGATCACACCTCTTATGTGTGTAGGTGCCTCAAAAGGGGCCGGACCAAAGTTTCAAGTAGGGAAACAAGCCCATGAGAAATTTGTCTCCACTTAGCTGTGCCATCCCAAATGGCACAGAGTCCCAGTCATTAGCTTCAAAGGGGATCTAAGTCTAGCTGGGTGATCAAGGCCCCAGAAAACAGATTGCCACCAGTGGCTTTCAGAGAATAGATCGCCCCCAGTAGCCTTCTTAGCAGCTCTGTCAGAGGCCTGACTTCTTTTTGCCATGTTGGCCACCAGCTTGGGCTCAGCATGGCCTGCATCAAGGCCATTATTTCAGTGACACACTTAATATTCTTATCTCCTGCTGTCAGGGAACACCTTTCAAATGGCAGTATGAGCATGTACAATCATAAAAGCATATAAATGTTAACCTTTTCCTTCTTGATAACTGCAACTCAGCTTCCTGGGCTGAAGTCCCAGGTGGCAGTGCCTCTGCTGTGCTCACCGCACATCCAGTCCCTCGTTGTCCATAAAGCTATTCCACCAGTGAGAAAATCCCAATCTTTTTCTGCCATCGGCTGATCTGACAGATCCATCCTGCCTAGAATACAGTCTCTAGAGCCTTTAAACAGTCAAAGGCAAAAGAGGGCAGGATTGAGAATAGACACAGTCTTTAATAACAATTTACCATGGAGGCCATCTTCTCACAATATTATTCAGTGACTTTAACATGCTACTGGTCTTGGGATGTCTCTCAGCATCTATACTAATACTCTAAGGCTCATTCCCTGTTTTTCATATTATTTACAAGTCAGGCAAACCCACAATGGGGTAGTAATAAGGTGTTCTCCTAAGGGCCTCATACAAGGGCTTTACCATCAGTCTAAAAGTTTGGGATCCAGACTCCATTCCTAGGAACCCCAGATAAGTTAACGCAAGTTTACAAATCTGTCCGATCGCAGGTCCACAAATCCCCTGCTATGCTTTCCTCAATCAGGGCAGGAGAGCCCTTTTAAAAACTCCTAACTCTTAGGTCCAGAGCTGAGAGAGAGACACACGAAGCCTCATGTATAGCAAAATGAGGTTTATTTTGAGCATCTGGGTGCAGATGGGTGGAGGCAAAAAAGCGTCCACCAGAGAAAAGGGGAGAGCCTTGGGTTTTATAGAGGATTTTTTCAGGGGGAGTAAGTGGGCCAGAACAGATGCTTGTAATAAATTTTTCTTCAAATAACCAACTTCTAGGACCCTTGCTCCAGTCACATCCATCCTTCTGCTCTGGCTTCGTCCTTATCAGGAGAGCTGGGGAAGGATAGCCTTCATCTCTATCAGGGAGGGAAGGGGAAGGAATGCTGGCTGCAGCTGTCTGTTAGATTTACAAAGTCCAGGGACTCTCCAGACTCCTGTGGCTATTGTTTTACAAGCCTAAGTTTTGCATTAACCACATTCTGTCCTATACATACTTTTCCAGTTCCCACCTGGAACAAACCTAACACTAACACAGTCTAACAGTACTGTAAAGCCATTCCAGGATCCCGTAATACCATTCAGGTGCTTCAGTTGCAGCTTGTGTATACAGCTGCTGCACTGCCCTTTGGCCCCTCTCCCACCAACCTCTGCCTGGCTCTCTGAGTGCTGGGCGAGGCTGGTGCCAGAGACCATGCTGGGGACAGGTCCTCCACCGGACCACTTCTGCCCATGCAGGTGGGCACCAATTGAATCCCCACTCTCAATTTCTCTCAGAGCTCTTGTGGGGTTATTTGGAAGCAGGGGGCTCTGGCCCCCCTCCTTCACTATCTGAGTCCTGAACTTAAAACCTTTTTTCTCTCCTGGGGGCTTCTTACAATCTGAAGGCTTTGTAACTTTTGGGCAGTGCCCTTTTTTAATGTCCTTTCTTTTCAATTTGTCCCCTTCTGATAACAGAACTTGCCCTGGCCGAACTGAGTTTTCTGCCTGGTCTTAGAGGAAGAGACTTTTCCTATGCCGAGTGATAATTTAGTGGGCGTGTGACTTAAGAGTTTCACCGTGATCTCCCCCGCCATCACAGCAGCAGTGGGTGCTCAACGGGCTGAAGCTTAGGCTGTTCACCCTTCTCCCATACAACAATGGGCTGCAGCTCTCCCAGGGTTACACACAGGCCTCATTTACCACCTGCACAGGCCAGAGCAAGCACAGAAAGCAAGGGGGGAATGGGGGGCGGTCCCTGATCCCCCGAGCATGCCTTCTTTATGTCAGCTACAGGTGGCCTGCATGGAGCTGGTGGTAGCACGTAAATAAGAAGAAATTTTCTTAAGTACCATGTTTCTGTTCTAGGCAAACACCAAAGGCAGATAGGAATTCTGAGGAGCACATTACACAGTTCCGAGTGCATGCACCAGGCAGGGGTGGGCGTGATCAGGCGGAAGGCTGTGGCTGCTGTTAGTTGCCCCCGGTCAGGCCTTGCCTCTGCTGTTTCTGGCCCGAGGTAGATCAGAGCCTGCAGTGCCTTCCTGCAGATCTGGCTGCAGGCACCTTGGCCACTCTCCTGGCCCCCCCTGGAGAGTTCGCATGCCTCCCTGACCCGCCCTGTGGCACACATGCCTGGGCCTGGGAGCAACAGGCACTCTCTTCCTCAATCCCCTCATCACCTGGCAGTGGGCTGTGCCCACCGGTTCCCCATTCCACAGAGAGGAAGTTCAACTGTTTAAGTAAACAATTAACTTTATCACAGGCCTTTAAAATCACATTAGGTTATTAAACATGAAACGTCCAACCTCAAATAAATCAGACATTTCCTATCCAATAAGCCAACAGATATGGGACCTTGTCCCATTTACCTGACCTTTGACAAAATAATTTCAGTTACAAGACAGCACAATTTAAACTTTCATTAACAGCCACTTTTCTCACACTCCAGCACATACATTGGATTACGATAAAATCATTTTCCTTCGCAGCTGTAAGTTTACCATCCAGCCAAAATTTTTCCCAAGGGACTTTTAGATGGAACTTTCCTATGTTGCAACAAAACTTTAGAAACAAACACAGACAATACAGAGAATTCTCAACACAAAATGCCAGCCCTATCAAACAAATGGGAATCCAAAGGAGACAAAGCCACCCAAATTGCACCTCCACAGTGCCCCAAATGCCCTGCCATAGAGCTGGAAGGTTCACAAACAGGAATCCAGAAGGGATAAATAATTCCCCTGTTCTTTGAGAAACCTTCTCCAAATGGTGGCCTAGTCTCCCCCATTCCCTGGGAGCCACAAAAGAGCTCCAAATTCAATCCAGCTTCCCCATCCCTCTAAACCACATCATTTCCACCCACAAACATCGCCTCTAAACCAACAGGGAGGTCTGAATCACCCCCCATAGATGGAAACAGGGTCTTGGCATCCCAGGGGGCTTTACTTACAAATGGCCATGGCTGTTGCAACACTTCCCAAATCTGTTTCCTCCTGCCCAAATCAGTTCAGGTCGGTTGGAGCTCCATTCATCTGGAAAGAAAGAGACAGACTTCCTGGAGTAAAAGCCCCCGCAGCTGCTGGAAATCCTTGTCTTTCTCACCCAAAGAGGTGATGCCCCTACCCACGGCTTGTCCTGGAGCTGCTCCCTGCCTCTTCCAGCAGTTGCAGGGTACCATTCCACCTGGAAGCCAATGGGCCCACCCAGAGATGCCAAAATCTGTTACCGAAAACTCAGTACTTGTCCACGAGGCTGAATCAGAAGAACAAGGACAAGCGTTTGGGGATAAGGAAAGAGATTTTACTTTGCCGGCAAAGGAGGAAAAATGGTAGACCTTCTCATCTCAAAATCCAAATTTCCCGGACATAGGCAGAAATACGGGGCTTTTAGAGGATGGGTTCTCAGTTTCAGGTAATCACTGTGATTAACCATCCTAATTATCCCATCTCTGCCAAAGACAAAGCCTGTGAACTCTGCCAGCCGCCCACCTGGGGGGCTGGCGCCACCTGGGATAAGAACAAAAGGCCTTGTCCCTGCTCCTCCCTACCACTGGCCTGAGGCAGGGATGCAAACTAAAAAGAGTGGGGGATGTTTTAAAGAGATATTTTTGCTTTTTTTTTTATGCCTTTCCCTCCATTAAAAGAAGAGATTTATAATGTTCCCAACACAAACAAAAGATAAATTTTTGAGTTGATAGATATCCCAATTACCCTGATTTGATCATTACACATTGTATACAGGTATCAAAATATCACATGTACCAAAAAATATATACAACCATTATATGTCAAGAAAAAATAAATATAAAAAATCCAAAAAAAAAAAGGAGCGGCCTATAAGTCCCAATGACTGTGGAGTTGCCATAACACTCCTGTACTACCTATATACACATGAAAGAAAAAATAAATTTCTATTTAACAAAAGAAACATATAACATAATGATGATCTTAAAAACTAAAAAAAGCAAACAAAAACCCAAACTAAGCAAATGAAAACTAAAATTGATAAAACGAAAAATTTTTCAATGTAGAAAGAATATATCAACTTAAAAGCTATTCCTTTGAGAAGACCAATAAAAAAATCTTCATGAGCCTGATTATGGCAAAAAATAAACTATGCACAAGAAGAAATTCACATGATTAGGAATGAAAAAGGTTATCTATCAAAGAAATAATGAAATAAAAATTATGAGATTATATGCAAATTTATAGCAAAAATTTGAAAACTAGGAGGACATTGATAATTTTCTAGCAAAACACAAATGTCTAAAATTAACCCAAAGAGTAGAAAACATTAAAATACCAATTTCTGTAGAATAAGTTTGAAAGGTGATGTGGTAGGGTGAATTACGGCTATCCAAAGATGTCCATGACTGAATCCCCAGAATATGTGAATAAATATGCTGTTTTATATATGGCAAAGGGACTTTACAGATGTGATTATGTCAAGAATCTGGAGATAGGGTGATTATCCTGCATTATCTAGGTAGGTCCAATAATGTAATCACAAGGGTCCTTATAAACAGAGAGAATATGACATGCTGAATAATGGCTCCTGAATATATTCAAGCCCTAATCCTTGGAACCTGTGAATATTACCTTATATGGCAGGTATAAAGATTTTGCAGATGTGATTAAATTAGGAATTTTTAGGTGAAGACATTATCCTGAATTATCTGCGTGAGCCCTAAATGTAACCACAGGTGTGTTTATAAGAGGGAGACAGAGGGAAATTTGACCACCAAAGAGGGTGACGTAACCATGGAAGCAAAGGCTACACTGCTAGCTTTGAAAATGGAGGAAGGGGGCATGGGCCAAGTAATTCTGGCGGCCCTTAGAAGGTAGAAAAGACAAGGAAATGGATTCTCCTCTACAGCCTTCAGAGAAAGCACAGTCTTGCTAACACATTGCCATTAGCCCAGTGAAGCTGATTTTGTACTTTTTTTTTTTTGAGACAGAGTCTTGCTCTGTCACCTGGGCTAGAGTGCAGTGGCATCATCAAAGCTCACTGCAACCTTCAACACCTGGGTTCAAGTGATCCTCCTGCGTCAGCCTCCTGAGTGATTTTGTACTTCTGACCTCCAGAACCATAAGAGAATAAATCCGTGTTGTTTTAGACCACTTAATCTGTGGCAATATGTTACAGCAGCAATAGGAAACTAATATAGGTGAATATAGATCTATCATTAAAACAAGGTGCCAGGACCAGATGTTTCATAACTGTGCTGCCTCTAACTCGTAAATAACAGATAGTTCTGATGCTATTTAAGCTCCTTTATTTATTTTACTAAGTTGGCATAATCCTGTTACCAAAACCAGATGAAGAGTATAAAAATGTAAAACTCTGAGAAATGAATCTAGATAAAAATTCTAAATTAATTATTGATAAATAAAATCTAGCATCTAATACAATGAACAATCTATATTATTACTAAGTGGTATATATTTTAGGAGTAAAAATATATGGTCAAATATCAATCATTTAACATCATTCATTATGATGGCAAATTAAAGGAAAAAACACACATGATCATATCAATACTTCCTGAAAAGGTATTGGTAAAATTCAGCAACCTCACCTAATATAATCTCTACATAAAATGGAAATAGAAGGATATCGATGAAAAAGACCATAAATGACAAGTACGTGAAATCTAGTAAATTCTCATTCATTCAATAAATATTTAAGTACTTAGTAGTACCAGGCACACCCTGGTGATACAATAGTGAGTATGATAGATAAAATCTGTGCTCTTCAAAGCTTACAGTACAGTAGGAGTGACAGGCAATTTATCGAAGGCTTTGATGTTGGAGGAGGATATGGGAGCCCAAGAGAAAACACTAAGCCCAGTCAAGGCCATGTGATAACAGAACTCCTTCAGAGAGTGACAGTTAAGTTGCCAGTAATATGTCTTTAGGTTAAAGGGAGGGAGATTGGAGAAAATATGTCTAGGAGAGAGAAGAACCTTTACAAAGGCCTAAAGTAAAGCCAAAGTAAACCGAGTGTGGCTGAAGTATAGAGTGAGAGGGGGATGAAGTATGTGATAAAACTGGTGAGGAAGGCTCAGCAGATCAGGAAGGATCTGGAAGCCACATCTAGGAGCTTGGACTTTATCCTATATGCAACGTGAGGACACTGGTGAGTTTGAAGCAGAAGCATTGTGCTGGTTCTTCTGTTTCCCATACCTCCAGATCCATTGCCTGCACTTCTCTTCTCCTGCCTTGGAAAGCTGATCCCCACAGGGTCTGTCACCCTGTCTCCTTTGCCCACAGTGGGGTGCCTATGCCCCATTCCCCCTTCAGTTTATATCTCTGATAGTGGGTGTATCCCTCCTTGACTGCAGGCCGTACCAGGCAGCCCTTTTGCAGCTCCAGCTTTCACTGAGTAACTATTTCTTGTCCCTTCGAGCCTACAGACGGATATGACTTCCCTTGTTTCTAGTCTTTTTAGTCCTGCCCACACCTCTGTAAGTAGCCCCTTCATCAAAGCTTTTCATTTGAACCTTCTGAATTAAAGTTTGTTTCCTTTTGGGCCCCTGACTGATAGAGGCATGATTAGACCAGATGTGTGTTTTACAAAGATCCCTGTGGCTGCTTTATGGAAAACAGATTGGAGGATGGCAAGACTGGCTCCAGAAAGACCAGTGAGGAGGCTGTTGCAATTCTGGAGGTAAGAGAGGATGGCAACCTGGGCTCAGGTATCGGAAGTAGGGCTCAGGAGTGAGGAGTCTAGATACGTAATTGCCAGCCACAGCCAATTACAAAGGCTTTACCTGGAAAAGCAGCCCTCTCCACACCAGAGTGGAGCACAGCCAATGCACTGAAGTCTCTGAAGAGAGTTGCAGTCAAGGACTCAGCCCCTCCTGGCCAGCCATGCTCTTATACATTTCTGCATTTTTAGCCCAGGCACCTCCATTTGGAGGTCTTTTCCTTATCAGGGGACCTTGAAGACACTTTTTCCATTCTGACTCAGTACTCAGTATTTTTCTACTTCTAGCCCTCCCCTTCTTCCTCACCTCTGGCCCCGGGGTCCATAAAACTGAAGGAGCCTTTTGGTTGGGGCTCCCTCATTGGTGAGTCGACTGCACCAGCACACTGTTTCATGGGGGAAAATGAACGGGGGAGTTGGCACTTTCTCTGATTTTAGCCTTTTCCTTGTACTATCGCAGCAAATTTTTAAAGACCTAGGTCTTCCATTTTGGCTAGTTTTTAATCAGCTACTCCAATACCTGAAAGCTCAGCTGAGTTCCTGAGAGAGAGAGGCATGTGTATTCCAGAAATATTTGGAAGTAGAGTCTATAGGATTTGGCCATTGATTAGACTGGGGGGAGGGGTGGGTAAGGTGGGATGGAGAACAGTGAGGGAAGGTAAGAAGCCAAGGAAACTGCCTAGGTTTTTTTATTTGAGAATTGGAATGGATGGTGGTGCCATTCACTGGAACATGAAATAAAGAGCGGGAGCAGAGAGGCAGGAAAATACTTTCATCTGGGGCATAATACTTTAGAGATGCCTGTGGGTCATCCAAGTCAGATATTCAGAAGACAATTAGATATGTGAAAAGGAATGTAGAGGAGAGATCTGGATTGTGATATTGATTCAAGAATCATTAATTTATAAAAGGTAATTGTAGATCTGGGCATGGATAAAATGGCTCTGAGAGAATATATAGAATGAGAAGAAAAGATGACTTGAGACTGAGGTCCACCATGGTCTCTTCTTAAAGGTGACCTCTGGGGGTTCTCCAGATAAGTCCCCAATGATGTATTTTTCTATGACTTTATAAAAACCTTTCTTAAACTTACTGAATAAAATAGAGACAGTGGGTTATAATGGAGAGCCAAAGTTTAGAGTCAGGATGTGTTAAGTTCAACTCTTCGAGTTTTACTTTACATGAAAACAGGAATAGTAATAGCACTTATAACATTGCTGTATTAAATGAGAAAATGTAGATAAATTAAAGTGCTCATGAAAGAGTTTGGAACATAGTAGATGCTCAGTAAATGTGAATACCCTTTCTTTCTAACTGTGTATCTCTCAAGGTTGTGTTAAATATCCTAAGAGTTAATGAAGGTGCCTGGTTAATGGCAAAGCTCTGTCTAAACAAAAGCAGCTGTTATCGCACTTGCAGTTGCTCTATTTCTTGGAATAATGAGCTTTGGATATTTATAGCAATTATGTGAAGGACTATTTCCTTTGGTTAACAAATTATTTCTCCTAAACAGCAAAGGATATCACTTCTAAACCAAACCTAACTCTGCCCTTTACTCAAGGAGAAGGTGTCATGCCTTTGAGTAATTTCTTGAGAATTTTAATTTTTCATTGGAAAAATGGAGCAGAGGCTACATTACAAAGAAATACAGAAATATGGGCGTTGCTGTGTGTAACTTCATCCTGAGATGCTTCCTGAGATGCTAATTAAAGCAATCATAGAGATGGGGATTTCCTGCTTTTCTCTTTGTTTATATTTTCACATCCTGTTGTTTTGTCTAAAATGTTCTTTTGAAACACAGACCTGGCAAAAAGTCTGAGTAGACTCTCTGACCACTCTTCCATCTCCTGTACCCATAGAGGGGGCAGAGCAGATCCTATACTTCTATGAAAAGAATGCAAATTTAAGAATTAGGCTGACTTGGGCTCAAATATGAGTTTCACCACTCACCAGATCTGTGACCTTGGATCAGCCACTTAATCACTCTGAGCCTTAATTTTTCTATCTTTGTAATGATAACTTCATTGGAGTTCTGGTATGGATTAAATAAAATAATCTGTACAAAGCCCCAGGCACATAGTAGATGCTTAACAAATGGTAGCCATGATGACATTTATTATGGAGCTTAGAATAGTCGGTAGAATGAAGCAGGCCAGAACACATTTCTTGAAAGGAAGAAAGAGGGAAAGAAGGACGGGAAGAGAATTTCATACCTTTTAATTCACTTTTCAGGGATATTGGAAGGGATCACAAGTACCAGAGGGTCACTTGGAGAGCTGCCCAGGATGCGGAGGATGTCAAGAAATGTTTCTCAGATTGAAGATGAGAAGTAAAATTTCATTTCAACTTCTATGTACATTCAAGGATCCCTCTCAAAAGTTATAAGCTACAGCAACTAGATGATTCAACTAGTATGTAGATACCAGGTCTGAGGCTCAGAAGACCTATCCAGGGACAAGTAGTTTCTAGGTAATATGTCCAAGGTGGGTCACCAAGTTCCAGGCCACCAGGTTAGGAAAGAGAGATGGGGCTGCAATTCCCAGAAAGGAAGAATGGATACCATTATCTCAGAGGAATATAGAATAGACTCAGGGTAGAGGGAGGAAACCAGAGAAAAAGGCCTGACAATAGGGTCTGCAGAGGTAACTGGTTTTGTTTGTGTGTGTATGTTTATTTAATGACCAAGAACCATTTCCATATCTTTGGGCGACAGACGTCTATTTTACTTCGCAAAAATTGCCTTTTCTGGTGAAGGCACAGGCCTTCCCAAGGTTGACCAATTCAGTTCTCTTCCTTTGGACTTTGAATCTTCAGTAGAGATCTAAAAGTGAAAAATGTTAAGAGTGAATTCCTCTGACCAGTAGTGCTTTGAGGAGCCCCCTACCTCATCAGTTCCTGGTTCCCAGATCCTATTGTTTCTTACACTGGATTTTCCAGGTTTCCTGCAGTTCTGCAACTCACTCGATATCCTTCCAATAAATCCTTTTCTGTTTAAGTCAGTCAGAGATGGAGACCCAGTCGCTCATTCCTGGGACACTAAATCACAACACAGTTTATATGAAAAGAGGCCTCTAAAATTAAGGGCATGATGATAGTCAACATTACAATACTACTTCCTGGGAAAGCTGATTTTTGGCTACATTCTTGCCCTTCAACATTCTCCTCCGTGTTGCAGGATGCTAAAAATTTGCAAACTAGATTCCTCTGTTTCCTTGCTAGGTGATTTCCAGTCAGATTCTGCAAAAGCAGGTCTTGGGAAAATACCAGAAGGAAGGTGGAAAAGAGAAGCCACATTTTCCCATTTTCTGCCTTTGGATCTGGCAGTAGCAGCAGGCAACCATAGGCTCTGGAAGTACTGGCAGTGAGTCCAACAGCATCAGTGGCACTGTGGGCTCCCAAGTTCTTGCCATGTCTGTAAGAGTGAAGATTCTCAGCCTCCTGGAAGATTACAGCAGCAGTGGTTCTAAGAGTAGCAGCAGCAACTTCAAAAGGGTCCTGGGAGCTTCAGCAACACAGCTCTTGTGAATTCTGGGTGCCATCATCAGCCCCATTTGGCCCCCTTGTATTTTATCCCCTCTATTTGAATGACTACAATAATTCTGCTTTCCTAATTGGGCAATAACCAATAACTGAGAGTGATTTACTATTAAACTTCTGGTGGGAGTGTTAACACATGAGTAGAATCAGTAAGATGTAGTGCAGTTGGAAAGACTTGTGTTTAAATCTGGCTCCAACACCTATTAGCAATGTTATCTTGGCAAATACCTTAACCAAGTCTCAGTTTCCTTATTTCTAAAATATGGATGATAGAATCCCTCATGTGGACATTATGTATATTAAATAACATATGTTGTATATATAATAATGTAATGTACATAGAGTACCCAGCACTTAACGGCCACTCAACAAATTTTAGTTTCCTACATCTTCTCCCAGCACTTGCCTGATTATGCTTTGGGGGCATGAACATACCAGGGGTCCCCAATCTCTGGTGAGTTGTATAATTATTTCATTATATATTACAATGTAACAATAATAGAAATAAAAGTCTACAATAAATGTAACACTCTTGAATCATCCTGAAACCATCCCCTCCCCATCCCCCGCCACGGTCCATGGAAAAATTGTCTTCCATGAAAATGGTCCCTGGTGCCAAAAAAGTTGGGAACCACTGACATAGACACATTCCAGACATTTGTGTCTCAGTCAAGCTTATCTGAGGAACTAGGGTACAATAGAAATTGATTATATAAGGAAGTCAGATATGCAGAGGAAATGAAGCAGTTGTTGACAGGGAGTGTTACATGGGATTTCTAGAAAGAATGCTTCCCAGAAGACAAATACAATACAAAAAATTTTAAAAACTCTCACTTAGAGATAACCTAATTCAAATCATACATATAGATCTGTACTCAGAAAAAAGATATTCCTTTGTGTCTGTAATCCTAGCACTCTGGGAGGCCAAAGCAGGAGGATCACTTGAGGTCAGGAGTTTGAGACCAGCCTGAGCAAGAGCAAGACCCCACCTCTACTAAAAATAGAAAAAAATTAGGTGGGCATGATGGCATTCACCTGTAGTCCCAGCTACTCGGGAGGCTGAGGCAGGAGGATTATTGAGCCCAGGAATTTGAGGTTGCTGTGAGCTAGGCTGACGCCACAGCACTCTGGCCTAGGCAACAGAGTGAGACCGTGTCTCAAAAAAAAAAAAAAAATGTTCCTATCTAAGCATGGGCATTAGATATTCCTTTGGAAGAAAGAAACAGGCTGCTGATCCTGCTGTGCATACTTTCACAATTTACTTGGAAGACAGAATAGATTGTTTTGACCTGTCTGTATAGAAATTTCACATTTCCTATGATTTAGTATAAGTCACGGTTGATGTTAAAAGAGAAAATATGTCTTTTTCACAAGATGCCCCTTTGACCCTTCACAGCACTGGATCTCTAAGATGAAATGTTTAGAGTCCAAAGGAGATAAATAAAAATGTCTAAGAGGTCATGACAGTGTCTTCATGAGAAATATTAGGGATTAAAGATGTTTAGATTGAAATGGAATTACAGGATACTAGTATTGGATGGTGCTTCACAGACTCTCACCTCCAACTATTTTATTCTTTTTAGGTGAGAAAACCTAAGTTCAGAGGAGGGAATGGTTCCTAAATTGCACAAAGGTTTGGAGGCAGAAATGTAACCAGGTTTCCTATATCTGGGAGGGAGGCCCGCAAAAGGTGCTATCCTTCTGGGAGGGCCCTGGCCAGAGCCTTTTTCCTCTAAGAGTGGGGCTAGAGGATGGAGCCAGGTCAGTGGTGAGTCTGTGCCACTGGCTAGTCGGGGAGCCCCCCACATATAAATATGCTACCCTTTGAGTACAGCCACTGATATTTCAATCTGGTATTGAGTAAATGGACATTTGCTTTCACATATCTCCTCCAATATGTTTTCATCATAATCTTAACAACTGTCATAACTATTATACAAATTATCAAAAGTTCCCACTTTTGAAGAATATATTGATACATAAAATGAAGAATGATTGCTCCCCTAGGTTCTAGCAAGAGATAGAGATTGGCCCAGAAAGCACATTTCTTTTTTTTCTTTTTTTTTTTTTTTATAAGTATGAATCCTTTAATCCTAAGGCAGAATCCGATACAAATGCGTGTATTCTTTTTTTTTTTTTTATCGATACAAATGCGTGTATTCTTTTTTTTTTTTATTTCAGCAAATTATGGGTGTACATATGTTTAGGTTACATGTGTTGCCCTTTCTCTAATCATTAGAGAAATGCAAATCAAAACCACAATGAGGTATCACCTAACCCCGGCGAGATTGGCCTCTATCAAAAAAACACAAAACAACAAATGTTGGCGAGGATGTGGAGAGACAGGAACACTTCTACACTGCTGGTGGGACTGTAAGTTAGTGCAGCCTCTGTGGAAAAGAATTTGGAGATACCTCAGAGAGCTAAAAATAGAAATACCGTTCGATCCAGCAATAGCACTATTAGGCATCTACCCAAAAGAGCACAAAACATTCTACGATAAAGACATCTGCACCCGAATGTTTATGGCAGCACAATTCACTATTGCAAGAATGTGGAAACAACCCAAGTGCCCGTCAATCCATGAGTGGATTATCAAAATTTGGTATATGTTCACAATGGAATATTACTCAATCATAAGAAATGACAGTGATCTAGCACCTCTTACACTTTCCTGGATTAAAGAAAGCACATTTCTTGATATCCAAGTTGTGTTCTTTTCAGTTTCCCCCAAATAACTAACAGTAGTGCTCAAAGGTATTAAAATATGGTGTCCTACATGGATCTGATAAGCAGATTTTATTCTCCCTTTAAAAGAGAGTTCTAATAAGTAATTGAAATTTCTAGCAGGCAAAGCAGAAGGATTTAAGGCAAATGCTCTAATTTTGCACTAATGGTTATTAAGTTATCATAGAATCATCATTTCTGAAGAGATTGAAATATAAATATATATTGAAATATATCTGTGTTTAACCTTTCGAGGAACTTCCAGACTGCTTTCCAAAGTGGCTATACCATTTCATGTTCCCATCAGCAGGATCTAAGGGCTTTGACTCCTCACATCCTTTTCAATACTTGTTATTATTTCTCTTTTATATTTTAACCATCCTATTGGTATGAAGTTGTATCTCCTTGTGATTTTGATTTGCATCTCCTGATAGATAATGATGTTGAGTCTTTTTGTGTATTATTTCCTATTTGTATATTTTCTTTGAGAAATTGCTTTTTTAAAAAAGATAGTTTTGCTGGACATAAATTTCTTGATTGACAAGTGTTTTTTTTTTCTTTCAGTATCTTAAAAATGTTATCTCACTGCCTCTGGCCTTCCTTGTTTCTGATGAGAATTTCACTGCAAACACTGGCATTCCATTGTACATGACCAGTCTTGAAAGCTCTTATGCTTTCAAGATTTTTGCTTTGGCTTTCAACAGTTTTATTATGATGTGTTGTGTGTGGATATCTTTGCATTTATCCCACTCGGAGTTCGTGGAGCTTCTTGGATGTGTGTATTAATGCTTTTCATGAAATCTTGGAAGTCTTTGACCATTACTTCTTTGAATATTTTTTCTGCTCCACTTTCTGCCTCCTCTCCTTTTAGTACTCCTAATACACTTATGTTTGCACACTTAATGGTGTCACATTTCTCTGAGGCTCTGCCATTTTTTCCCATGATTTTTCTTTCTATTCTTGAGATAGCATAATCTCTATCAATCTATCTTCAAGTTCACTGCTTCTTTCTTCTGCCAAAACAAATACTGGAAGGTATTGAATAGTGAACAAAACAGATACTGAGGGAGGTCAGTACTCTGCAGAAGAGAACAATGGTCAACTTCTCATTTTGTGTGGGTGGCTTTTATAAAGATTATATGGTTTTTAGCCATGTGGGGTGGCTAAAGCTCTGATAGAAAATCCTAGTCTTACTGGCTTTAAGAATCACAAAAGAGGATTTGGGTTTGGGGCACCACATCCACTCAAAAGTGAGAGGGGAAATCCCAGAAAAGAAGACAGCAAAAGAATGGAAGCCTCAAATTCTGGGTATAAAATTTGCTCAAATTTCTGATTGACCCTTGAAAAGGCATATTGGGGAAAGACTCAAAGCATCAGCTGAGGCTAAAAGAACTGAACTAAAATTTCAGCCACATTCATCACAGAGGAGACCTAGTGTTATAGTTTGATTCCATAAAAGTTAAATATATGCTTTTAAAGAATCAGTATTCTTCGAAGAACATTCAGATTCCAGGGCTTCTACAACATGTCATTCACAATGCAGAAGATACAATCCAAAATTATGCAACATTTAAAGAAGTAGGAGAACACGCTCAATTCATAGGCAAAAGATCAACAGAAAACAATGTGGGATGACCCTGATGTTAGAATCAATCAACAATTATTTTAAAGCTTATATTAAAACTATGCTTGGTGATATAAAGGAAGATATACTCACAAATAATAAAAGGTAGGAAATTTCAGCAGAAGAAAAGAGATTATTTTTTAAAAGCCCAAATAGAAATTCTAGAACTGACAAACAAAATAGCTGAAATAAAAAATTCACTGGGTAAGCTTAAGAATAAAATGGAATGACAGAGGAAAGAAGCAATAGGCTTGAAAATAGATCAATAGAAATTATCTAGTTTGAAGAACACAGAGAAAAAAATTTTTTAATTAACAGAGCCTTATGTATCTGTGGAACAATATCAAAATTTTTAACATGTATGTAATTGGAGATCTGAAAGAAGAAGAGAGAAAAAATGAAGAGGGAAAATAATGGCCCAAATTCCCTAAATTTAGCATAAGACATACATTTACAAATTTATGAAGCCTAAAAAGGGATAAATAAGTAGAAAAAACACTCTTATTTACATCATAGTCAAGCTATGAGAGAAAGGCAGCCAAAGAAAAATGACACGTTGCATACAAGGAAAAATTTAAATGATGGCTGCTTTCTCACAAGCAGCAATGGGGCCAGAAGACAGTAAACAATATCTTTTTTTTTTTTTTTGAGACAGAGTCTCACTCTCTTGCCTGGGGCGAGTGCCGTGGCGTCAGCTTAGCTCACAGCAACTTCAAACTCCGGGGCTCAAGCTATCCTCCTGCCTCAGCCTCCCAGGTAGCTGGGAGTACAGGCACGTGCCACCATGCCCCGCTAATTTTTTTTTTTCTGTTTTTAGTTGCTTGGCCAATTTCTTTCTATCTTTAGTAGAGACGGGGTCTTGCTCTTGCTCAGGTTGGTCTCGAACTCCTGAGCTCAGAACGATCTGCCCGCCTCGGCCTCCCTGAGTGCTAGGATTACAGGCTTGAGCCACCACGCCTGGCCAAAAACAATATCTTTATAGTACAGGGGAGAAACTTGTCAACTCAGAATTCTGTATGCTGTAAAAATATGTTTCATGAATGAAGGCAAAATAAGATTTTCAGAGAAAGAAAACCGAGAGAATTCATAACTGACATGTTGTTACCATCTGCAGGAACAACTTGAAGTAAGTTCTCCTGGTCTGAAGGGAAATGAGCCCTC
This sequence comes from Propithecus coquereli, assembly GCF_000956105.1. Taxonomy (NCBI): domain Eukaryota; kingdom Metazoa; phylum Chordata; class Mammalia; order Primates; family Indriidae; genus Propithecus; species Propithecus coquereli. Next base: position 2,974,671 of record NW_012148252.1, on the reverse strand, counting down.
CTATGTTCCAGGGCCTAAGTCAGGCACAGAAATACAAGTTTGAGTATGATGAGGTTCATCAAAGAGTTTACAGCTTGGAGATGAAATAGAAACCAAACATTTACTTCACTGAAGTACCAATGGGAGCAGGAAGGCCCAGCCCCAGTAATGAAAGGTTGATAAAAGCCATCGCATTTGTTTACTAAAATGTCTTTTAGGCGGGCACACCTGTAAGTTTCCGCATTTTGGCACTTCCACAGTTTCATCTGGGAGCTCGTAGGTAGGGTCGGATTACTCAACAGCAGCTTTAAGCCAAGAGAAAATTGGAGGAAAGAATAAGTGACACCTGATACAGGTTAGCAGCGTTAAACTGTAGACTGTTCTATCCTGGCTCAACCCAGGATATTTGATTTCTGTTGTTTTTCACTAAAAGAAGACAGATCTTTAAACAATCCTAGCTTCTGTGGTATTAGAGGAAAATAAACTCTAAGAGCTGGAGACTCAAGATAAACATTTCCAGTAGATATTTGAGTAAGCACATTGTTCAAGTCATTCTGGTCAAGAAATTATTTTGACAATGGGGAAAAGAGCCTCTTTGAATTAATCTTTTAAAGAGATTAACCCCGGGTGTATGTATGAGGTGTTAAAGGATCAGGAAAACTGTGTAATATGATGATCCTGTGAAATCAGTGGGTCAGAAATGGGTTCCCGGAAGTGCACCGGGGTCGCGCGTTGGGTCCGCCTGGAGCTCTCGGCCGCGTGTGTCAGTTCCCTGCACAAGGCTCAGCGTGGCGGGGGCGCCTGCTCTGAGGCTCCTGCACACTAGGCCGCGTCACTGTTGCCTCCTGCCACGCTGAAGCGCAGCCAGCTAGAGCCTAGCCTCGCACCCCCCATCCCTCCGCGCTCTTTAGGAGGTCGTCTGCTGCTGGGACTGCGGCGCTTTAGCCAACTAGAAATTACAACAAGGCCAGGAAACTTCACGCGCACGGGGAAAGACCATTTGTGACTATGAAGGGTGTGACAAGGTGTCGTGAGCGGCGCAAGGTCAGACATAACCAGGCCCACGCACATTTGTGTCTTTCCACAAGGTCAGAGTTTTACTGATGCTATTTCAATCATAAAAGCCAGGTGCTACGTGTAGTTCCCAAGGAGGCAATTCTTATTACTACTCATTCACTGAGCAAAGGAGGATACACAGACTCAAGCCAATCCACAAGCCAGTCAGTATTGCAAACCATACCTAGTAATATACTTAATAAATATATAAATGGTATAAAATTAAAATTTCCACATCAAAATTAAAATTTCCACATCAAAGTCACATTTAACATCAAGGGAAAAGGGGATAGGAAAATGGGTTAACGAACCAGTTCAAGGAGAGCAACGTGGACATGAGTGCGCTGGGCTGATTCCGACTGTTGTCAACATTTTTGATGCAAAACAATAACAACAAAACAAATAAGTATTTCCATGTATACTTGGTCAAAACCTACATCTTTATTATACCTCCGATGAGCAGTGCTAGGCACAGAGGATACAAAAATAAGAAAGAGGCACCATCAGAGGTTTCCTCCAAGAGGAAATGTCACTCTGGGAAGACACCCAGTGACTCTGGGATTATGCTGCCAACTCTGATTCAAGCTCCGATTCAAGGGCTCCTGGCCCTCAGAGAGACATGACTGCTGAGGGTAATAGCTTAAAGAAGGGAACCCCTAGCCTTTGGGCTCGATGCCTTCTGTGTGCCCCTCCAGGCCCACTCTCCACCTCCCACAAACCTACTTTGTGACCACAGAAGCTGACTTTATAGGCAGGCAAATTTGCACTCTATCAAGGTGGTGGGATTTAGTAAGTTTTCACCAAGTGATGCTGCATAGCCAACAAATCCCAATTACTACAACAAATATCTTTCTGTCTCATGTTACACAAGGGCTGAGGGTCACTAGCACATCTCTGGCTCCACAGCTCAGCAGCAGGTCTGGGGACACTGCAGATATGTTCCACCTGTCTGTCTTCTCATCCAGGGACCCCCCCACTGAGGAATCACTCCTGGGGCATACTGGAGGACAGTGAGGTCAGGGTTTTTCTTTCCTGAGCTTCCTCCTTACCAGATTTTTGTGGGTTGGCAGATTCCCTGAACCGAACCCTTAGCTGCTGCCTGCTAGTCCCTTCCTGGAGCTATGCTCTCTGGGCCCAGCACTTGCTCCCTCTCCTTAACCCTTGGCTCCAGGATGCAGCACCATCCTTGAAAGAAATACAGCCTTGCCAATACCATGATCTTAGTCTGGTGGGCCTGGCATTGGACTTCTGACCTACAGAACTGGAAGATTACAAATTTGTATTGTTTTGAGTCACTAGGTTGGTGGTCATTTATTATGGTAGCCATAGAAAAGTAATACACTCTCTGTCCTGTTTTTAGGAAGTAGAGGAAATCTTGCCTTGGGAGGCACACTCATGTGATGACTGACTCTAAAAGAAAGCAACCACTGATTCTGTCAAGTAATTTAGCACTTGTTTAAAAACACTTCCTGCCTAAACTACTCTCTCCCTGAGATTGTGAACAACATTGCTCAAGATAAGACTATTTATCTAGGAAACAAGGAAATTTGTAGACTCTATGAAATATCACCTACACTGGAGTGGGATTCACTGGTGAATCAGTCAAACAATAAAGCCTTGTGTACAAGGAAAAATTAATGTGATCCTGAGAGTGACAGCCTGACTGGGAAATGCCTCTGTATAGGGGAGTGAGATGGACAAACTACCATAGTGGAAAAGAGTAGGGTGGGTTTCACGGTTTAAAGTTAGGATATTAGTTTGGGATAGTTCTTCCTTTTTAATGTAGGCATTGACAGCTATACATTTTCCTCTAAAAACTGCATTTGCCATATTCTGTAAGTTTTGATATTTTGTGTTTAATTTTGATTCATCTCAAATTATTTCCTAATTTCACTTGTAATTTCTTCTTTGACTCATTGGTTGTTTAAAAGTGTGTTAATTTCCTTATATTTTAAAATTTTTCAGTTGCCCTTTTGTTATTGATTTCTAATTTCATTGTGCTTAAAGAAGATATTTTGGAAGATTTAATCTTTTTTTAAATTTATCAAGACTTGCTTTGTAGCCTAACATGTAGTCACTCCTGGAGACTGTTGCATGTACGCTTAAGAAAAATGTGTATTTTGCTATTGTTGGGTGGAATGTTCTATATATGCCTGTTAGGTCGAGTTGGTTTATAGTGTTTTTTAAGTCCTCTGTTTCCTTACTGATCTGTCATGTTGTTCCAAATATTATTAAAAGTGGGGTATTGAAGTCTCCAACTATTATTGTTGAATTGTCTATTTCTTTCTTCAATTCTGTCAGTTTTTGTTTTGTGTATTTTGGGGCTATGTTGTTAGTTGTGTACATGTTTATAATTGTTAAATTCTTTTAATGGATTGACACCTTTATATAATGTCCTTTGTCTCTTGTAAATAAAAATTTTGTTTTAAAGTCTATTTTATCTGATATTAGTGTAGCCACACCAGTTCTCTTTCAATTACTATTTGCACTGAATATCTGTTACTATCCTTTCACATTCAACCTATTTGTGTCATTGGATCTAAAGTGAATTTCTTATAACAACATATAGTTGGATCATGTTTTTATCCATTTTGCCAATGTCTGCCTTTGCATTGGGAAGACTTAACCCATTTACTCAGAAGGGCTTACTTCTGCCATTTTACTTCTTATTTTCTATATATATTATATCTTTTTTATTCCTTCATTTTTCCAATGCTGTCTTCTTTTTTGATTGTTTTTTTCTAGTTACCATTTTTATTCCCTTCTCATTTCTTTTTCTGAATGTTTTTGTTTTATTCCTGATGATCACCCTCAGGATTACAATTAAAATTTTCACTTTATAATAATCAATTGTGAATTAATACCAAGTTATTTTTAATAGTATACAAAAACTCTGCTCCTTTATAGCTCCATCCCCTGACTTTCTGCTGTTTTTGTCACAAATTACATGTTTATACATTATGTATGCATATCAGCATAGATTTTCAATTATTGTTTTATGCAGTTGTCTTTTAAATCATATAGAAAAAAAGGAGAGTTGCAATTCAAAAATACCATAATACCTGCTTTTATATTTACCAATGTAGCCACTTTTACCACTGTTCTTTATTTCTTCATATAGTTTCAAGTCACTGTCTAGTGTCAATTTCAGACTGAAGGATTCACTTTAGCATTTCTTACAGAGCAGGTATACTAGTGATAAGCCCCCTATTTTTGTTTATCTGGTAATGTTTTAATTTCTTAATGTCTTAATTTCTCCATTTTTGAAAAAAATAGTTTTGTCAGATATAAAATTGTTGGTTGATAATGTTTTTCTTTCAGCCCTTTAAATATCATCCCACTGACCTCTGGCCTCCATGGTTTCTGAAGAGAAATTGGCTAGTAATCTTATACATGGTGAGAAACTTTTAATGCTTTCAAGATTCTCTTTGGCTTTTGACAGTTTGGCTATAATATGGCTCTTTTTGAGTTAACCTTCTTGGAGTTGAGTATCTTGTATACTTAGAATCTTGTTTTTCATCAAATTTAGAACATTTTTGAACATTATTTTGTCAAAAGTTTTCTCTGTTCCATTCTTTCTCTCCTTTCCCTATGGGACCCCCATTATACATATCTTGGTATGCTTGATAGTGTCCTACAGGTGTTTTAAGCTCTGTTCATTTTTATTTTTCATTCTTTTCTCTTTCTGCTCCTCAGACTGGACAATCCCAATTGACTTATCACTGATTCTCACTGCTCAAATCTTCAATATTGCTTCCTGTGGCACTAGCATCTTGCACCAGGAATGTGGGCTGCCATCTTCATAACTGTCATTGATCTGGGGGATGGGGGATGGAGAATAGCAAGTAGGCAATGTAAAATGCCACAGTGCTCTCTTACTGCAGTGCATCAGCTTCTCCTTTCTTCATTAGGCTTTCCATGGTTGTATAAGCTTTTGACTTGATTGCAGAGTTCTGAGAAAGTTGATTCTGATGGTTTTTTGCCAACATATTAGTTACTTTTGTGAAGAGATGGAACTCAGGCGTTTCCTACTTTGCCATTTTTGGTGACATCAATCGAAAGTCCATCTTACTTGATGGATAAGAATGTGTTTAATTTTATAAATGTTTCATGTGTGCTTGAAAGAAGTACGTATTCTCCACTTGTTGGATTAAGTGCTATTTATATATCTATTTGACCTAACTCATTGTGTCAACCAAAATTTCTATATTCTTACTAATGTTTTTTCTGCTTGACAGCTATTGGTGATGTATATGTATTAAATCTCTCACTAGGATGATAGATATGTGTATTTCCCCCTGTAACTATCTTTATTTTATGTACCTAGGATTGTGTTAATAGGTGTTTATTAACTTATATTTATTTCTTCTCTATGAATTTAATATTTTATCATTATTTGGTAACTTTTTTATCTTTAGTGTATGTCTTTTTGAAAAAGCATATAGGTGGACATTTTCCCTTTTCAAGCCTAATAATATTAGTTTTTTTAACTGGAGCATTTAATCCATGTAATGAGATTGTTGATATATTTGTGTTAACTCTCTTATATTTTGTTTCTTCTCCTTGTATTGCCTTTCCTATGCTTTGTTCACACTCCTTTCTTGATTTCTATTGGATAGATTGATACTTTTTCTCATCCTATTTTTTGCCTCCAATGGTTCAGAAGTTAGTTATGTGCTCATTTTCTATTATTCTGAAATTCTTCCTAGAAATTTTACTATACATACTTACTGTACCAAAGTCTAAAATTCAGCAATGTTTTTACCCCATTCCTGAGCAATACAAGGTCCTTGGGCAGTCTCATTCCTATCACCATCTCTCCAGACTTATAGGCTATTTTTGTCATGTATTTAGTTCTAGTTTATTTTTTTTAACAAGATATTATCATTATTTGTAGTCAATATTTGTTTAGCATTACCTCAGTAGTTACAATACTTTTGCTCTTCAATTCTGCTTATATCTCTAACCTACCATTTGGGCTCGTCTTCCTCTATGTGAAGTATATCCTTTAAAGTTTCATTTTTTTCAAGGTTTATTGGTAGTAAACCTTCAGTTTTATCTTTATTCTTTCAGGAATATAATATCACCACCAAATCTAGTATCTGTCTATGGCTTAGCAAAATTTTACATAATCACTTGTATACCTTGCATCTACCCTGAAAGGAGGGAGTTAGTGAGGCAGAATTTGGGTTTTGGGAAGTAGCAGGGGAAGCAGGGGGGGAAGAACTATAAAGGTCATGAAACTTGGGTGACTAAAAGGGGTGGCCTTGCAAAAATAACAGGAAAATATCTAATCTCACTATTTCCCCAGTAATGGTTAAAGATCAAGCCTATGAGTTCTTTCACTAAAATGTACTCTGCAGGAGTTCTGTTTTGCACAAATTCTGAAGAAAGCTGAATGGATGGAAAAGAGAAGTAAATCTCTTTTAAAACTGTTTTTTTGAGAATCTACTTTTACATATTTCCTGAGTAAACAGCAGAAGAATGACGTACAGCCTCAACCATATCTCGAGGACAGAGTCACATCTCCTGTGATAATCCCTTCTCCAAGGAAAGGCAGGAAAACAACTCTTAGACTTAGACATTCTTGCAGTTTTTGCTATCTATCTGCTGCTGCTTTTGTTATTAGCTGACAACCATCACTTTTTTCTCTCCCTTTGTCCCCCTTAAAATCAGCGAGCCACTTGGCCTCACTGCTGGCATCTCCCTTCTGTTTCTTTGAAATGTCACACTGTCTCCCTGCCCTCTTCCCCCTACCCTTCTCTCTCTCTCTCTCTCTCTCTCTCTCACTCTCTCTCTCTTTCTCTCTATAAAGGATAAGATAAACTTTTTTACTTTTATCACTTAATCGCTGCATGAGAAATCTTTCTCCACCCATGCCATCAGCACATACCAGGCTTTCCTTCCCTAACAGTGACCATATTTCAGTGTTGATCTATTATTCTGGCTTAATTAGTAATAACATTATTATTTTTTTCTTTTTTTCAGACAGAGTCTCACTGTGTTGCCCGGGCTAGAGTGCCATGGTGTCAGCTTAGCTCGCAGCAACCTCAAACTCCTGAGCTCAAGTGATCCTCCTGCCTCAGCCTCGCAAGTAGCTGGGACTACAGGCACGTGCCACCATACCCGGCTAATTTTTTTTATATATATATGTTTTTTAATTGTCCAGCTAATTTCTTTCTATTTTTAGTAGAGACGGGGTCTCGCTCTTGCTCAGGCTGGTCTCGAACTCCTGAGCTCAAACAATCCACCTGCCTCGGCCTCCCAGAGTGCTAGGATTACAGGTGTGAGCCACCGCACCCGGCCCCATAACATTATTTTTTCATTCTCAAAAGTTTTGCAGTTCAGGTAATAAATTATGTGGTCACTTGAATAAAGTCAATATGACCCAACCCTAGTTTTCCTACCTTCTGGAGCCCCACTTTCATCTGTATTGCATTCAAATAGCTAAAGATTTTCACTTCTGAGTGGAATGGAGTGGCTGTGACAGTCTAGTATTACCATTGAGAATAGCCAGAAAGGGCAGAAAAGGAGAAAGTTAGTGAAGAACTGGGGATGAGGGGCTAAGATTCCAAGGAGAGATTAGCTAACAGTTACACCTACTTGTCATTACACTTAAGTGGGCATTTGCCAACTGTGTGTGCAGCAGGAGGCCGGGAATTTGGATTTTGCCCGGGCAGAAGGCTGCTGCTAGGACACAAAGAATTTGGAAGACTCTGGTGGAGCTGCAAGGCTGGAGAGACAAAATTGGAGACTCAAAGGGACAAGATCCCAGTGAGAACAGAGAGCTGGTACACCAAATCTGCATATAATGAGTTTTTTCCTCAAAACATTTGCCAAACTATATAGCTGCATGGGGGCAGAGACAAAACAAAATAAAACAAAAACAAAAATAAAATCCAGCAATCCTCTTAAAAGCAGAGCTGAAGTTTTAGCAAGTTTTCATTGTTTTGTTTTAGATTTTTTTTTTTTTTTGGCAGTCTTACTCTACTGAGGAGATAAGAGTTATAGTTTATGATGGAGCTATGGGAAAATTAAATAATTTTTTTAAAAGAATTCATTCAAAAGACATAAGAAAAGAGAGAAAATGAAACATAAGCCAGAGGGACAAAATAGGAAAAAATAAAGGAAGATAGAAGTAAATTCAAAAATATCAATAATCATAGGAAATATAAAGAGACTAAATATTCCAGTTCAAAGACAAATGATTACCAACTGGCAAAAAAACAAGACATAACTATATACTGTATATAAACAACATATCTTAAATAGAAAGACACAGAAAGTTTGAAAGAACAAGGATGAAAAGAGATAACATTACGCAAATACATTAACCAAAGAATGTCTGTAGAGCTCTGCTAATAATGGACAACGTAGACTTTAAGACATGAAGCATAACTAGAGATAAAGAGAGACATTTTGTAATAATGAAGGGTTCAATATACATCATAAAGACACAGTATTCATCCCTTGTAATCTCCCCGGTATTTGCAAGAATCCTCAGTAGGGCATGCTAATACTCCCTTGATTTTTACTTGTTACCTCTCCCTCCCATTTACTGCTGTGCAGGTGAGGGGAAACTTCCCTTAGCCCTGGAAGGTTCACTGGAAGATCAACTCACAATACAGCCGATTAATAAGAGAAAAAGATTTATTTTCTATGCGCATGGGGAGAATCACAGGGTGATTACCCAATATTCCAGTGGGGTCCAGAAATTTATATACTTTCATTTTAAAGGGAAGAGGGAGATGAGGAATATAGGTAATTCTGTTTAGAGGCAATAAATGGTTACTAGGGAGAATGAATATACTTGGGAGAATGAATGGATGGGGAGAAATAGATTGACTAGTAAATGACTCTCTTTGGAATTTAAATCAATCCGAGAGACAGGTAATATATTTAAAATGATCTCGGCCAGGTCTGGTTGCATTCTGGATCTTCTTTCCTGTAATACATTGAGATAATAGGAAGGGGAAGAGAAGTCAACTGTTCTTTTTGATGGGTCTATCTGGTTTTATGCAGACAGAGGGAAAGCCTCTTCCAATGCCTGATAATCTCTACAGGCCTTAAATTAAAAATATTCACTATACCTAGGAGTCATATTTTGGGGTGAAATTTCCTGAGCTCCTTTGCTGAACACCTCTCAATTCCTGATCAGCTCTGGTCATTTCAGTATCCTGCCTGCTTGCCTTGCTTCTTCAGGGATTTATCCAAAGGGTGGACACAGCCATCTTCCTTCTTTCCACACAAACACAAAACTGTGGCTTGTAGCAGATGATTGCTCAGGTTTGGGGATAATGAAATGGAATTATAGCACAAAAAAGAAAACAACTTTAAACTGTATAACAGACCTCAATTTTCCTCAGTTCCTTGGTTGTTTTTCCAAAAGGCATTTCATCACAGTCATACTTTTCCCAAGCCCGATCAGTCACCTGTTGGCTATCTCGTTATCTCTTTCCCCTGGATTTAACAGCCTTAATGTTCTATCTATCCCACAGCATGCCAAGAAGAAAACTAAAAACTTCCTATCATTTTATTTTACAGAACATTTTTCTGCCCCTTTGTTTCAAGGTCACCCTTCTAATCTTATGGGTTGGAGATTGTAGGGACTTACAAAAAGAGTCCCTTCCACAATATCCTTTTAAGTACAATAGTAGTCTTCCTTCTGATGCACAACCTTAGGATGTAGAAACAGTACAAGTCTTAAAAGAGCATCCCTTTATTATTCTTTTAAATTTCGAAATATTAACAGGGTGCAAATGTTATTGTTACATGGAGCACTTTTGTAATGCTTGGGTCAGGACTATAAGTGTGTCCATCACCAAAATGGTGTTCATTACACCCATTAGGTAGGTTTTTATCCCTTCCTTCCTCCCTCCTCCCCCCTGCTTGATTTCCAATGATTTTTACTTACCTCTGTGCACATGTGTACCTATCAGTTAGTTCCAACATATCGGAGAGTACATGTGGTGTTCGTTTTTCCATTCTTGAGATACTTCACTTAGGATAATGGTCTCCAGCTCCTTCCTACTGCTGTAAAAGGCATTAATTCATCCTTTTTTATGGCTGAGTAGTACTCCATGGTATACATACACCACATTTTGTTAATCCACTTATGAACTGATGGGCACTTGGGTTGATTCCACATGTTTGCAATTATGAATTGTGCTTGATAAACATGCAAGTGCAGATGTCTTTTTGATAAAATGACTCCTTTTCCTTTGGGTAGATAGTCAGTAGTGGCATTGCTGGATTGAATGGTAGGTCTACTTTTAGTTTTTTGAGAAATCTCCGTACAGTTTTCCATAGAGGTTGTACTAATGTGCAGTCCCACCAACAGTGTATAAGCGTTCCTGTCTCTCTGAATCCATCCCAGCATCTATTGTTTTGGGCTTTTTAATAAAAGCCATACCAACAGGAGTAAAGTGATATCGCGTTGTGGTTTTGATTCGCATTTCCCTGATGATTAGTGACGTTGAGCATTTTTTCACATGTTTGTTGGCCATTTGTCTATCTTCTTTTGGAAAAACCTCTGATCGTGTCTTTTGTACACTTTTTAATGGGGTCATTTGGTTTTTTTTTTTTTGGTTTGTTTGAGTTCTTTGTAGACTCTAGACATTAGCCCTTTATTGGATGTATAATTTGCAAATATTTTCTCCCATTCTGTAGGTTGTCTATTTGCTCTATTGATTATTTTCTTAGCTTTGCAGAAGGTTTTTAATTTAATTAAGTGTCATTTATTTATGCTGTTGCTGTAATTGCCATTGGGGGTCTTAGTCATAAATTCTTTGCCTAGGCCAATATCTAGAAGAGTTTTCCCTACATTTTTTTTAGAATTCTTATTGTTTCATGCCTTACATATAATTCTTTTATCCATCTTGAATTAATTTTTGTGAGTGGTGAGAGATAGTGTTCCTGTTTCATTCTTCTTCATGTGGCTATTCAATTTTTCTAGCACAATTTATTGAACAGGGCTTCCTTTCCCTTGTGTAAGTTGTTGTCTGCTTTGTCAAAGATCAGCTGGCTATAGGTAGATGGTTTTATATCTGGGTTCTCTATTCTGTTACATTAATCTATGTCTCTATTTTTATACCAATACCGTGCTGTTTTGATTACTATAGCCTTGTAGTATATTTTGAAGTCTGGTAATGTGATGTCTCCAGATTTGTTCTTTTTGCTTAAGATTGCGTTGGCTATTTGGGCTCTTTTCTGGTTCCAAAAGAAGAACGGAATTATTTTTTCTGGGTCTATGAAAGATAACATTGGTATTTTGATGGGAATTGCATTGAATCTGTAAATCACTTTGGGTAGTACGGACATTTTAACAATGTTGATTCTACTGATCCACGAACATGATATGTTTTTTCATTTGTTTGTGTCAACTGCAATTTCTTTCCTCAGTGTTTCATAGCTCTCTTTGTAGAGATCTTTCACTTCCTTGGTTAAGTATAGTCCTAGGTCTTTTATTTTCTTTGTAGCTATTGTGAATGGTATTGAGTCTTTGAATGATTTGACTCTCAGCTTTACTGTTATTGGTATATAGGAATGCTACTGATTTGTGTACATCAATTTTGTAACCTGAGACTTTGCTGAATTTATTTATCAATTCCAGGAGTCTCTTGGTGGAGTCTTTGGGGTTTTCTAGATATAAGATCATGTTGTCAGCAAAAAGTGATAGTTTGACCTCATCTTTCCCAATTTGGATACACTTTATTTCTTTCTCTTGCCTAAGTGTTCTGGCTAGGACGTCCAGTACTCTATTGAATAGAAGTGATGATAGTTGGCACCCTTGTCTTGTTCCAATTCTTAGAGGAAATGCTGTCAACTGTTTCACATTCAGTATGATGTTAGCTGTGGGTTTGTCATATATGGCTTTTATAATCTTGAGATATGTTTCTTCTATGCCTAGTTTGTTGAGGTTTTCTATCATGAAAGGATGCTGAATTTTGCTGAATTCTTTTTCTGCACCTATTGACATGATCATACGGTCACTGTTTTTGCTTCTGTTTATGTGGTGAATCACATTTATTGATTTACGTATGTTGAACTATCCTTGTGTACCTGGGATGAAGCCCATTTGGTTATGGTGGATTACTTTTCTTATGTGCTGTTGAATTCCCTTTGCTAGTATTTTATTGAGGATTTTTATATCTATATTCATAAGGAATATTGGTCTATAGTTTTCTTTTTTTGTTGTGCCCTTTCCTGCTTTGGTATCAAGGTGATACTGGCTTCATAGAATGTGTTGGGGAGTATTCCCCCTTGGGGAATAATGAAAGAATTTCTGCAGTATGGGTACCAGCTCTTCTTTGTAGGTCTAGTAAAATTCATCTGTGAATCTATCTGGTCCCAGGCTTTTTGTTGTTGTTGTTGGAAGATTTTTTATTACCGTTTTAATCTTGTTGCTCATTATTGGTCTGTTCAGGAGTTCTATCTCTTCCTGATTGAGTCTTGGAGGTTGTGTGTTTCCAGGAATTTGTCCATTTCCTCTACTTTTCTAGTTTATGTGCATAGAGATTTTCATAGTATTCACAGATGATGTTTTATATTTCTGTGCTAACAATTGTACTATCTTTTTTTTTTTTTTTTTAGAGACAGGGTCTCACTCCTGCTCACGAAACCCTGATCTCAGGCAATCCTCCTGCCTTGGCCTCCCAGAGTGCTAGGACTACAGGTGTGAGCCACCATATCCAGCCCTCTTTTTTCATTTCTGATTGAGCTTATTTTGGTCCTTTCTCTTCTATTCCTGGTTAATCTAGTAAGAGGTCTATCAATTTTGTTTATCTTTTCAAAGAACAAACTTTTTGTTTTGTTGATGCTTCGTATTTTTGTTTTGTTTTGTTTTCCATTTTATTTAGTTCTGCTCTGATCTTTGTTATTTGTTTTCTTCTGCTGGCTTTGGGTTTGGTTTGCTCTTACTTTTCTAGTTCTTTGAGATGTAATATTAAGTTCTGAATTTGTGCTCTTCCTGTCTTTTTGATGTGGGCTATGAACTTTCCCCTTAGGGATGCTTTTGCTGAACCCCATAGATTTTAATAGCTTGTGTCCCCTCATTGTTCAGTTCAAGGAATCTTTTGATTTCCATCTTAATTTCATTATTGGCCCAATAATCATTCAATAGCCCATTGTTGAATTTCCATGACTTTGTGTAGATTTGGGTGTTTCTCTTAGAATTGATTTCTAGTTTTTTATTCCATTATGGTCTGAGAAGATACATGGTATGATTTTGATTTTTTAAAATTTTTTGAGACATATTTTGTGGCCTATGATATGATCAATCTTGGAGAATGTCAGATGAGCTGATGAGAAGAATGATATTCAGTAGTTTTGGGATTAGAATGTTCTGTAAATGTCTGTTAGGTCCATTTGTTTTGGGGTCCCATTAAATCCAGTGCTTATTTTCTGCTTTGATGATTTGTCCCACTCTGGCAGTGGGGTGTTGAAGTCCCCAGCAATTATGATGCTACTATTTTTTGACTTGCTTGTCTCTAGTAGAATTTTTTAATGTATCTGGGAGTTCCTGTGTTAGGTGTATTTATATTTAGCATTGTTATATCTTCTTGTTGAATTGCTCCCTATACATTTATATAATGACCATCTTTTTCTTTCTTTATCGTTACTGACTTAAACTCAATTTTATCTGATATGAGAATAGCTATACGTGCTCTCTTTTGGTTTCCATGTGCATGAAATATTTTTTTTCCATCCTTTCAAATTGAGCCTGTGTATCTTGTGGTTTAGATGTGTTTCTTGGAGATGGCAGACACTTGGGTGTTTTTTCTAATCCACTCAGCCAGCTTATGTCTTTTGAGTGGCACATTCAAACTGTTCACATTGAGAGAGTTGATATGTGGGATGCTGTTCTGTTCATCATGTTGGGTAGTACCTTATTGCTTTGTTTTTCCTCTTGTAGTATTGTTTTATAAGAGTTGTGAGCTTAACCTTTTTGAGTGATTTTACACTGATGGGTATCTATTGTGCTGATTCATGTATAAAGCAGTTCTGACTATTTCCTCCAGGGCAGGTCTGGTCATGACAAATTATGGTCATGACTTAACTTCCCCATCAATTGTGAAACTTAGTTTTGCAGGATATAAAATTTTAGGCTGGCAGTTGTTCTAATTAAGAAGATTTAAGATGGGTCCCCCACTCTCTTCTGACTTGTAAGGTTTCTACTGAGAAGTCTGTTGTTAGTCTGATCGTTTTTCCTTTGTAGGTAAGTTGCTGCTTACATCTAGCTGCTTGTAGAATTTTCTCCTTCATTTTGACTTTGGCCAGGTTGATTACTTTGTGTCTTGGATATGTCCTATTTGCTATGAATCTTCCTGGTGTTCAATGACCATCTTGTATCTGGATATCTGGATCTCTGGTGATATAAGGAAAGTTTTCCTTAATAATTCCCTCAAACAGATTTTTCATGCTTTTAGCTCTTTCTTCTTCTCCTTCAGGGATACCTATAATTTGTGTCAGTTTGTTTCACATAGCCCATATCTAAGTGATTGCTCAGCCTTTTTTTATTCTCTTTTCTGCCTCTTTAAATGACTGGGTTAGCTCAAAAGCCTTGTCTTCAAGCTCTGAGATTGTTTCTTCTCCTTGATTTAGTCTGGTGCTAAAGCTTTCTGCTGTGTTTTGAAATTTCCTAAATGACTCTTTCAATTCTTTAAGTTCTATTATATCCTTTCTTATGTTGTCTAGTTCTTTAGTGACTTTTTCATTAATTTCCTGAAATATTTTTTTGGCTTTTTTTTTTTTTTGGTTTTCAACTTTCTCTTCAATTTCATTCATCTTATTTGCCATCTGTATTCTGAACTCCATTTCTGTCCTTTCAGCAATTTCCTCGTGGTTGAATTCCACTACTGTAGCTCCATTGTGTTCCCTTGGGGGTGTTGAACTATTCTGTTTTTTCATGTTGCAAGGGCTCTTTTGCTGGTTTCTTCTCATCTGAAACCTCTTTTCTCAATTCAGGGCTGATAGATTTGAAGGGCACCTGTTTTTTTCTGGGAACTCTCCTGTTTAATTAGAAGGGAAGTCCCTAAATAGTGCTTTTTTCCCCCTACTCTTGAATGTTAATGTGGCAGGGGAGGGGCTTGTGCACTAAAAGCCTGTAATGCAGCTGTTCTGGTTAGTCATGCTCACCTGTAATTGCCACTGTTCAAGCCTGTGCTGGATGATCTTTGTGCTTGGTGTTGGATTG
Source organism: Propithecus coquereli (assembly GCF_000956105.1). Lineage (NCBI taxonomy): Eukaryota > Metazoa > Chordata > Mammalia > Primates > Indriidae > Propithecus > Propithecus coquereli. The sequence continues at coordinate 2,959,442 of NW_012148252.1, read as the reverse complement.
TTCCCCAGATAGTTATAAGAAGTTCAAGTTGGAGCTGGGTGAGACTCTCTCCCCAAAAACTGGCATTGTGGGGATTGCTCTGCCTGGGATAACCCCACAGAGGTGACAGCTGCAGCTGGGTGAGGCTATCTAGGCAGAGGTCATGGGTTCCCAGGCTGCAAATGTTTACTTCATTCAGGTCCCGGTGTAGTGGTGGCTTGAGGCTGAGGGATTCTCTGGTTGGGTGTTGGACTTTGGAACAGTTCCACTGGCCCTGTAGCTGTCAGTGATGGAGACTCAGGGGTGGGGTCTTGGGGTCCAGGTGCAGTGCTGGAATCTCAGGTGTGGTGTCCCAGGGCTGGTGGGAGCTCTGGAGCCACAGGGGCAGAGCCTTGGGCTATGGCATAAGAGCCTCAGAGCCAGGACTTGGGAGGAGCCAGAAGCAGGGCTTCTGAGCAGGGTCGTGCAGGTGGCAGCTGTTCTGACCTGGAGGGTGGAGTCAGGTCCAAGCAGGCAGCAGGCTGTTTCGAACTGGAGGGCAGAAGCAGTGCTGAGCAGCCAGTGGGCTGTTTGGACCACAAGGGCAGAGGTATTACCGAAAGCTTAGCACTTGTTCACAAGGCTGAATCAGAAGAATGAGGACAAGTAGCTGAAGAGAAGGAAAGAGATTATTTATTACTTTGCCAGTACAGGAGGAAAAATATAGACTATTGTCCCCAAATCCAATTTTTCTCCCCCAATAAAGGAAAATACAGAGCTTTTAAGGGTAGGATTCTCAGGTTCAGGGTATTGTTGTCAACTACGGTTGATGGTTCTGATCCTTCCATCTCCAGAATCTGTTGGGACCCCCCCACACACTGGTCTGGAGCCAGGCTGGAGCTGTCCAGGATCTCCTGGGACTGCCTCCTGGTCCTCCTTATTTCCTGCAATGCAAAGAACAAACAAAACACTCCCCTAGCCCACCCAGCTGCTGGCCTCGGGCAGGGAAACTGGTTTTAGGGAGAGACAGAAAACACATTTTTTTTCTATTTTTCAGGCCATCCTCTCTGTTACAGAGGCAGAGCCAAGCTGGCAGTGGGCTGCTCTGATCTGGGGCACAAAGCCAGGTCCACATAGCTGGCTAGCTGTTCCACTGTCTCAGGGACTACTGATACCAAATCATGCAGGTGGGGGTCAGTTCCAGTGGCTCAGGGACCATGGAGTTCTCCTTGCCCTTCCAGGACCTGCTGAAGCAGTTGCCCAAAGCTTCCCAGCCTGTAGCACCTCAGGCAACTCCTCTGCTCAGAACCTGTTGTGCTGGAGGGGAGCGGAGCTTGGCTTCCAGTCACAGAGGAACCTCCACTTATTCCGCTCCTTCCCAAGCCCAGAGGGAGTGATATAAATGCTACTGCTCCAAAGCTGAGTCCATGCCAACCTGGTATCATGCACCTGAGAGCATAGGATGCCATCAGCTGCAGAAACCTGGGATCAGCTGCTGCCAGATCCTTATTGTGCCTGTTGTCAGGTGCAATGCCTCTCCCTGGTCCATCTGTCCAGAGGCATGTGGTGGTGGAAAGAGCCCTCTTACAACTCGGGCACAATGCCTGCAGGATGAGCAGAGCACCCCAGCACTCTATCCTCCTAATCTTCCCCACGTATAGATGCCTGCCCATAGATCCCTTCGATCTTGTAGAATGTATGGTCCCATCACCTTCTTTTTCACACTGAGTGTCCCATGTTGCTTCTCTGTGATTTCATGATGTTCCTTCTGAGAATATCTATCTGTAGGTAGGAATCTGCCTGCAATTTATACTCCTTTCCTTAAGAGCAATGTTCTTGTGGACTGCTACCAGTCCACCATCTTCCTATCTCCTCCACCCTTTTATTTTTTGTATTTATTACAGATGCCAAAAGAAATGGAGAAAGGGTGAGCAGGAACAAAATTTATCATGAGGTAACAAGAAATGGAATCTACAGTGCAGACTTTGCTTTTGCAATAAAAGAAGTACCTTCTGTGAGGTTTCTGAGATGAATGGAAAGATGGATAACAATCTTTCCAGATCATGTATACTAAGATGCACAGAGCATCTAAGAGCTTTTATTAGCAGATGAACTATATATTACTGATACAGAATAGGGGATTGCAATTTCCTATTACAAAGGAATTTGTAAAAATAAACGGACCTCTTACTGAAGGTTGTAAATTAAGAAGCCAATAGCCAAAAGTGAAAATATAAATGGTGTCAATGGAAAAGAAACAAAACTCTGTAAAATAATTTAAAGAGGTTTATTCTGACCTAAATTTGAGGACCATGGCCCTGAGCCATGTCCAAGAAGTCTTGAGCAAGCAGACTCACTGTGGTTGGGTTACACTTTGGTTTTATACAATTTAGGGAGACAGGAATTACAGGTAAAGTCATAAATCAACACATGAAAGGCATATGTTGGTTTGGCCTGAAAAGGTGGGGCATCTCAAAGCGGGGCCTTAGAGGTTATAGGTGGGTTTAAAGACTCTTTGACTTGCTTAAAGAAATGAAGCTTTGTCTAAAGGCTGGGAATGTTTTAAGTTAAGATGAGGAAGTCTGTTAATCAGAGACAAGCTACCGGCCATATATTTATTGTATAAATGGAGGACCTGCATGTTTGTCTTGTATAGCCTTAGGCCTATTAATGAATTCTAAAGAGTATCTACATGAAGGGAGAGGGGCATGATGAGACATGTTTGACCTCTCTTTTCATGGCCATCAACTCAGTTTTAGGGTAATCCCCTTGGCCAAGAGGGGGTCCATTCAGCCAGTATATGTTGTGGGGTAGCCTTAAGATTTTATTTTAGTTCACAATGCCAATGAACAGTGCTGAATTTAACATTTAGGAGTTCAACTCTGAAGAGAGCCAAGATATAAAGTGTGGGGGCAGAGGAAGAGTGGCGACTTGGAGATGGACAGGGGAAGGGGTTGCACGGTAGAGAATTCTGATGTGAGGTGGAAGTAAAAATAAAACTGTAACAGAGGGAATGGGCTGGAAAAAAAATGGCAAAAAGATTTTCTGTCTCTTTAAAACTTCCCTCATTCTTTTTGGGATCTGCAGCTTGGCCTGCATCCCTGAGGCAGGTTAAGTCTTTTATTAAAACTCCCAGGTCGAGCCAGTCCCCCAGGTGGGCAGCTGGTGGAGTTTACAGGCTTTGAGAGTTCATCTCTGTCTTTGGCAAAGATGAAAGATTAGAATAGTCAACCACAGTAATCACCTGAAGCTGAGGACCCTCCCTTTAAAAGCTCTGTATTTCTGCCTATTTCAGGAAATTTGGATTTTGAGATGAGAAAGTCTACCATTTTTTCTCCTTTGCAAAGTAAACTCTCTGCCCTTTCTCCCCAAACCGCTTGTCCTTATTCTTCTGATTTGGCCTCATGGACAAGTGGCTGAGTTTTCAGTAACAGATTTTGCCGTTCCCTGGGTGGGCCCATTGGCTTCCTGGTAGGATGGCACCCTGTGACTGCTGAAAGAGGCAGAGAGCAGCTCCATGTCAAGGCATGGGTGGGAGCATCACATTTTCAGGTAAGAAAGAAATGGATTCCTAGCATGTGTTAGGGCGTGATTAGTTCTGAGGAGCCCCATGTCTTTCTGCCCAAATGGATGCAGCTCCAACCAACTCGAATTGATTTGAGGAAGGAAATTGATTTGGGAAGCATCATGACAGCCATGACCATTTGTAAGTAAAGCCCCCCAGGATGGCAAGACTCTGTTTTCACCTTTTGAGGGGTAGTTAAGACTTCCCTGTTGGTTCAGAGGCACTGTTTGTGGGTGGAAATGTAGGGGTTTAGTGGGGTGAGGGACCTGAGGCTCTTTTGTGGTTCCCAGGGAATGGGGGAGACTGAGCCGCCATTTGGGAAAGGTTTGAACCTTCCAGCCCTATGGCAGGGCATTTGGGGCACTATTGAGGTGCGATTTGGGTGGCCTTGTCCACTTTGGTTTTCTATTTGTTTGATTGGCCTGGCATTTTGTGTTGAGAATTCTCTGTATTGTCTGTGTTTGTTTGTAAAGTTTTGTTACAACATAGGAAAGTTCCATCTAAAAGTTCCTTGGGAAAAATTTTGGCTGGATGGTAAACTTACAGCTGCAAACATACATCTAAGGAAAATGGTTTTATCATAATTCAATGTATATGCTGGAGTGTGAGGAAAATGAAAATTTAAATGAAACTTTAGATCATACTGTCTTGTAAGTGAAATTATTTTGTAAAAGATCAGATAACTAGGACAAGATCCTATATGTGTTGGCTTATTGGATAGGAAATATCTGATTTATTCGAGGTTGGACATTTCATGTTTAATGACCTAATGTGATCTTAAAGGCCTATGATAAAGTTAATGCTGTTAACAGTTGAATTTACCTGGTGGCAGGACACCACGTGGTGAGGGGGCTGGAGGAGAGATTGCCTGTTGCCCTCACACCTAGGGGCACTGACTACCTGGAAGGGGGTCAGAGCGGCCACAGTGCCCACAGCCGGTCTGCGGGAAGGCACCACAGGCTCTGATCTACCCCATGCCAGAGGCTGGCAGCTGGCTGGAGAAACAGCCCAGCTCGGGGTCAGCCTGGGGCAACTAACACTGGCCACAGCCATTTTGATGATGAGGGAGGGGAATGGAGTAGGGCAGAGGGAAAAAAAAGCCTACAGCCCATGCCCCTGCTGGGCGCACTGTATTATGCCTGAAAGAATTCCTATGTGCCTTTGGTGTTCGCCTAGAACAGGAGCAGGGTACTTAAGAAAGAAAATTTTTTATCTACTTGCTGCTGCCAGGTCCAAGCAGACCTTCTGTTTCCAACATAATAAAGATGGGATCAGGGAATCAGGGAAACTAACTCGGGTAGAAATGATCTCTTCCTCTAAGCAGAAAACTCAATTTGGCCAGGGGATGTTCCATAATCAGAAGGGGACAAATTATGTATGCTTTTTGTAAAAAGAAAGGACACTAGAAAGAACTATAAAGAATTTTGCCCAAAAGTTACAAAGGCATCCAGATAGTAAGATGCCCCCAGGAGAGAAAAAGTTTTTTTTAAGTCTAGGACTCAGATGGTGTCTGGGGAGTGGGCTCAGAGCCCTTGCCTCCAAACACCCCCACAGGAGCCCTGGGAGAAATTGAGAGTGGGGATTCAATTGGTGCCCACCTGCATGGGCAGAAATAGTCCAGTGGGGGAACCTTTTCCCCTGGACGCAGCCCCAAGACACCAGCCATGCCTGGGGAAGCCAGGCAGAGAGCAGTGGGGGAGGGGCCAAACAGTGGTGAGGCGCTATACACAAGCTGCTGCTGAAGAACCTGAATGGTATTACAGGATCCTGGGACTGGAATGGCTTTAAAGTACTATTAGAGTGTGTTAGGAGTTTTTAAAAGGGCTCTTCTGCCCTGTTTGATGAAAGCATAGCAGGGGATCTGTGGACCTGCAATCGAACAGATCTGTAAACTTGTATTACCTTATCTGGGGTTCCTAGGAATGGTGTCTGGATCCCAGACTTTAGACTGATGGTAAAGCCCTTGTATGAGGCCCTTAAGAGAACACCTTATTATTACCCCATTCTTGGTTTGCCTGACTTGTAAATAATACAAAAAACAGGGAATGAGCCTTAGAGTATTAGTATAGATGCTGAGAGACATCCCAAGACCAGTGACATATGAAAGCCATTGAACAATATTGTGAGAAGATGGCCTCCTTGATAAATTGTTATTAAAGACTGTGTCTATTCTCAATCCTGCCACCCTTTTGCCTTTGACTGTTTAAAGGTTCTGGAGACTATATCCTAGGCAGGATGGATCTGTCAGATCAGCCCATGTTAGAGTAAGATTGGGATTTTTCTCACTTTATGGAACAGCTTTATGAACAATGAGGGACTGGATGTATGGTGAGTACAGCAGCAGCACTGCCACCTGGGACTTCAGCCCAGGAAGCTGAGTTGTAGTTATCAAAAAAAAAAAGGTAAACATTTATTTGCTTTCATGATTGTACATCTCATTTGAAAGGTGTCTCCTGACAGGAGGAGATACAAATATTAAGTGTGCCACTGATACAATGGCCTTGATGCAGGCCACGCTGAGCCCAAGCTGGTGGCCAACATGGCAAAAAGAAGTCAGGCCTCTGACAGAGCTGCTAAGAAGGCTACTGGAGGCGATCGGTTCTCCGAAAGCCACTGGAGGCAATCTGTTTTCTGGGGCCTTGATCACCCAGCTAGACTTAGATCCCCTTTGAAGCTAATGACTGGGACTCTGTGTCATTTGGGATGGCACAGCTGAGTGGAGACAAATTTCTCATAGGCTTGTTTCCCTACTTGAAACTTTGGTCTGGCCCCTTTTGAGGCACCTACACGCATAAGAGGTGTGATGCCTTAATGGCTTTGGGGAACCTCATTTGGGAAAACCCCATTTACAATGGACTGTTCATGTGATTGCCTTAATGGATTTGGTGAGACTTCATTTGGGAAGATCCTGTGTGCAACACACTGTTTATATGCTCAAGGTGGTCCAAGGACAGAAAGGTTACCCACTGCACAGGGAGCCCAACATGTGGGGGGCCCAACCCTTTTGATGACAGTTTCACCAGTTTCACTTGGTATTAGTAGATATTTTTTCAGGCTGGGAATGGAGAGAGCATCTAAAGCACCAATAAGGGATCCTACCAAGAGCTGCTGGCCCAGGACATGGTCTTTGCTGAGTTCCTATACATGTCCAGCATGGAACAGGAACAAGCCTCAGAGGATGATTGGATGACAGACATCAGCAGTCCAGGGAAAGAAGCCAAGCAAGTAGAAAATGACATGCTGGTCATGGACACCATGAACAGGCAGTTGTGGAGACAACTCAACAGCCCCTTTTTCTACAGCGAGGATGTCAACAAGCTCCACAGCCAAGAAGGGACCTGAAAACCAACGAGCTTCAGACAGCCCCATTGTCTACAGGACCCAGGAGCCCAAGGAGCCCTGGGCATTTCACAAGTAGACTATTCCATACCTGTGTTGTTTCTTGTGATCTGCACCTGGATCTACTGTACAATGTCCCGTGGTCTCCCATGAACTTCGAGTGCTGTCTCAGTGGGAACCTGGAGTCCCACAGGTCAAGATGTCGGCTGGGCATGTGGCTCACGCCTGTAATCCTAGCTCTCTGGGAGGCCGAGGCGGGCAGATTGTTTGAGCTCAGGAGTTCAAAACCAGCCTGAGCAAAGTGAGACCCCGTATCTACTAAAAATAGAAGGAAATTAATTGGACAACTAAAAATATACAGAAAAAATTAGCTGGGCATGGTGGCACATGCCTGTAATCCCAGCTACTCGGGAGGCTGAGGCAGGAGGATCGCTTGAGCCCAGGGGTTTGAGGTTGCTGTGAGCTATGATGATGCCACGGCACTCTAGCCCGGGCACCACAGTGAGACTCTGTCTCAAAAAAAAAAAAAAAAAAAAAAAGATGTTCATAGGCTCCCCTCCTCCATGCAAAGCAATAATGGGCAGGCTTTTGACTTAGAGATAACCCAGAAAGTCAGAAAAGTAGAATAGGGTACTGCTTTTTGTCCCCCTCTGAATAAGGAGATCCCTTAAAAGCAGGCTTAAGTTAAGCCCCTAAGAAATAGTTTAGGAGAGACCCTTCCTAACACCCAGAGGTAAGTATGGTAATATAACCATGAGTAAAAAACAGAGTACAACAATATGCTAACTGAGTGGGTCAGGTACTAACCACTATGTATGAGTTTGCCTCTTTCAGTTCTCCACCCTAGATGGAAACAAAGAAGTAGAAGAGACCCTATGAAGTCCCTCTAACAGCTCACACCTTGTTGAAGTTGCAGAAATGAAACCTTGGGTCCATGATACCAGAGTAAAGAGGTGTTTCACAGAACAAGAGAACCAAGCCCCCAGTGGAGGAGCCAGCCTTTAGGTGACCTAAAGTAACTGTTTAAGGAAGGGGAGAAATGAAAATGTTAATATTTTTTTACTAACCTTTCTTTGATTATTTGCTCTGTTTATAGGATGGAGAGACAACTCCCTAGTGAGGATTTCCCTGGACTTTCACCTCTTCTGTTGCTTGTCAATCCTCACTGTTGTATTTGTTGTTTATGACTTTTTTTTTTACCTAGCAATCTGTTATTATAAATATATTGCCAAAAATGTGCAATGACATATATAAGTATTAACCTTCCATCTTAAACATCACCCCCATTTTAGCAGGAAGTACCTCAATGACTACATTGCCCCTCCTCTCACAGATACGGAAGGGAAATATTGAGAATGGGAAATATGTAACAGAGGGAATGGCCTGGAAAAGAAAAAAAACAAAAAACCACCAAAAGATTTTCTGTCTCTTTAAAACTTCCCCCACTCTCTTTGGGAACTGCAGCCTAGCCTGCATCCCTGAGGCAGATTAAGTCTTTTGTTAAAGCTCACAGGCTTTGTCTTTGGCAGGGATGGGACTATTAGAATAGTTAACCACAGTAATTGCCTGAAGCTGAGAACCCTCCTCTTAAAAGCTCTGCATTTCTGCCTATGTTCAGGAAATTTGGATTTTGAGATGAGAAGGCCTACCATTTTTCCTGCTTTGCAAAGTAAACTCTCTTACCTTCCTCCCCAAACCACTTGTCCTTGTTCTTCTGACTTGGCCTCGTGGACAAGTGGCCAAAGTCTTCAGTAACAAAACCACAGAACATAAAATACATAATTGCTGGATTAAACTTTGAATGTGGAGACAGGGGAAAAGGCAGTAAGCAGTGAATCTTAGATGACAGGATTGTAACTCTATTGGCTCTTTTCATGAGATTAAAATCCTGCTAAAATCTCACCCGCACAGCTCTCCTTCCAAGGCCATTTGGTTCTCTGCCAAACTCTGTGTAATAAAAAGAGTCTGCAGACTCGCTGAACACAGACCTGCAGCTTTTTAGGGAAGAAATCAAAACGAGATCACAAGGTAAGACTGAAATATTCTGGGAGATTTTTAGTCAGGTTTTACCAAGGAAGATCTTGGGTCCATGGAGAACTGATTTTTATTTCTGCAAAATAAATGATTAGGCCAATTTGTTATTATGATTGCCAATAGCATTAAAAGTTGATGATAATAGTTGCTACTAATTCATAATTCCATTTTGCTTTCCTTTGGTGATTTGTAAAATTATTAATCAATTGCTAAAATAAATTGTAATAGTCTTTATAGTAAATATTCTCCTCCCCCTCATGAAACTTTATAAAAAGCAAAGTTGATAATTCTGCTTCATACTCCTAATGCTTACTCAAGACAAACCTACTTGCAATTGCTTACAAGTAGTCTTCAGTAAAAGAGGGACAAATAGAACTTAGAGGTACCACCCCCTCAAAAATAAACCATTTGTGAAAAAATGAAGAATTTACATTATAGACCCATATAAGTAACTCAGGCAAAAATCTCAATCAATGGAGGTTTATTAAACCAACGTTGAGGGCATGCTGGGGGGTGTGGGAGGAAACATAAGCCACGGACAGAAAAAACTGTGGCTGATTTTTCCAAAGGGTAGATTGGAATTTCTAGTATTTAAAGGCCTATAGAAAAAAGAGTAGGTGGTTGTGGGTAGTGAGAAAAAATGGTCTCTTGTGAGACCCAGGAAGATATACATTTTACTAAGATAAGTTGAATGTTAGAAGATAAGAAGGAGGTGAAGAAAGCATCAATTATGTAGATGTCCCTGGGTAGGTGGAAGGATGTTTGATCCAGTCTCTGTTCTGCTGCCTGTGAAGATGAACTTGTAACTCACTATTAGTGTGGAATCAAACAGACGTTAGTCTTAGGAGCTAGGCATAGCCTGTGGACCTAAAGGTACAATTTCATGTTGCTGCTTATGGGAGGTCAGCAAGAAATTTCCTTAAGGAATGATCTCACAGATGCCTGAAGTCTTTAGCTTTCCTTTTGCATAAGAAGTTGGGGCTGTGGCCCTGAGATTTTTCTATTCTTTTTACAACATCCTAAATGGATAAATTCAAAAGCTCATTAGTTTTGCTACTATTCTTCATTTAGAGACTTTCCTCTGAAGATTGTTTTCTTCTCTTTAATCCTTGCTTCCTGACTCACACTTTTTTCTGCTTTATCTTTCCACACGTGAATAGTCTGCCACCAGACTATTTTAATAAAGAAAATGGCACAAGATCCAGAAGTATGTCTTGTAGCTACACACAAGTCAGAACCTTGAGCATGAAGTGTCTAGGGCTTGGAGCGGCTGGATCTTCCAGACTCTCACTCCCTCCCCAAACTGCGCCTCTTCAGCTTGAATCACCCTCTATACCACCCCAAGGTCCTATGCTATTTCCAGTATTCTTACCTATTGCTTCTCACATTTGTCTTTTGAAATACTTGATGCTGCTTTTTGATTTCCTCCCAGAAAATGCACAGCTCTGCATTTAGAAAACTTCAGAATCCTCTATGTTCCAAAGTTTAGGGTGCTTGAATTGAATCACACAGCTGGGTAGCATCTTAAACAGTCAAGAACTATTAGCACAAGCATCACTCTCCTCAGCTCGCACTTTATATTTTCTACATTCCTCTCTGAAAGGATCTTGGATCTTCTACCAATCTTTGACTAGTTACTTCATAATTGATTTTTCTCAGCAACCTAGATGTTTATCTTTTCCCCATCACTGTTTAGCTTACAATATCTATAGCCAGAATGTACTTCTTTTCCTTTCCCAATTATAGAGAGGAAAGATTTCTGAGGCAAACTTTCACTTAGGGGCTGAAATAGAGCTGAAAACAAGGGAAGAGATTGAGAAATGGAAACTGCCACTCCTGGCCAGGATCTACCAAGGATTAAAAAAACAGAGCTTGCAACTAACTCAGAGCTGTAACTAACTTTGGGAAATAGATGTGAACTTCAATTGTGAAAAGTTCAGCTACATCAAGGAATTAAATTATTACAGAAAAATACTGCAGAGGGGGGAAGCTATGGGAGAAATACACACACACACACACACACACACACACACACACACACACACACACGTCAGGGAATATTTACGCCAGTAAATCTGATAGCATGAGGTCTCTTTTGGAGATGTGGGTGTGACTATGCCAAAATCAACGTACTTTGTATTATTTCCGACAAGTTGAAATTTTGACAAACATGGTGGGAATCAAGCATGTCAGTTGCAATTCTCCTTCTTTGTATCTCAATATGTTGCAGGGACATTTAGAAACATTAAGACCAAAAATAAACTCCTTGAATAGCAGAGAGAAATTGACCTTAATTCTGACAAGGATGACAACAATAAAATGATGTTGGGTTCAAGGACTTCAGGAAACCATGGTAGAACCTGATCTGTGGGTTCTTTGGTGCTGACATCTGCATACAAAAGTAACTTTTAAGGTAACTCAGCCTTACGTAAAGAGTGCAATATAGCATAATAGTAAAAAAACACAGAATTTTAGAGGCAGACAGGCTTCAAAATTCATCATCCATCATTGACTAGCTGTCTGATTTTGGTTCTTACTTAACTCTCCTGAACCTGAATTTTTTTTGTGGTATAAAATGTGAAAAAACAAAAAAGCAACAAAATCCTACTCAAGACAGGTGCTGTGATGGGTAAAGCAAGTTAGAAGCAGTCATTACAGGGAACTTATTAATCACTGACCATTTACTAAATGTCAGACATTTATCCCACATTATCCTGTTTAAACCTCACAGCACCTCTGTGAAATAAATATCATCTTCTCCATTTATGAAATTGAGAAGGCAAGATTTGGAAAAATTGTAGTAACCCAAGATCACAAAGTTAGTAAATTTCAGATCAGAGATTAAAATCCAGGGCCAGATCCTGTTAAGAAAAAAGGACTAAGAAGTAAGAATGATTCCAAACTACTTCATTTAGTGCATCTCTAATCCTCTTTGTGAAACCATTTTCTAAATTCAAAGTTTCCATCATTTTTAAACATAAAAATATTAGTGAGATGACATTAAAACCTTCTACCTATTTTCTTCAGGGCTACATTTACTGTTACATGAGGGAAAGAGTCTCTGCTAGCCAACACTCTTCTATGTAACTTCTTTTGTCATTCCCATTGCTGTTGCCAGAACCAAGAATCCGTCCACCCACAAACTTGGCCGGGTGCTTTACTTTTAATCAGCACCCAGTCTACATTGAATTCCACTCCACTGTGAACACCCCATAAATTATGATTGTCATAATTTTCCCTAGCAATATTAATGCATCTGAGACCTTTTGCAACCATTAAGAATGTTTTGCTCATTACTTCCCTTGGAGTTCCTAGCAATGATTCAATGTTTCCTTAAAGAATTTAACAGAACTTCATAGTTCTGCCTGTCTCAAATGTGTGCTCAAATCTCAACCACTCTAACTTCTTAGCCCACTGGCTTATCAGTGGCAATTGTTTAAGAAATAATACTTAAGCCGTTTATAGTTTCTTTTTAAAGAGGGGATTATATACTTTTCCCTACTTTTCTCTCATTTGGGGAATCATTACATCCAAACATGAATTTCCTCAGACCTTAATTTATTAGTTCCAAAATTTATCTTCGCTGAGGTTTTACTTGCCCATTATTTTTATACATATATTATATATTATTTGTCTACATTCTTTAGCAATCCTATTTAACAATACTTTATCAGAGTCGGCAAAACTGCTTCATATCAGTAAATTATTATTACTAGTATTATTAATTTTCCTTGAGTAGTATTTCATTCTAAACTTTTTAAAAAGTTTCAGCCACAGAAACAGGTACCAACATTCATTCTGATGTAATTGGTGACTATATTTAGCTTCCTGTTTTTTCTCCCATAAGAAAAAAAGATTGATATTTTTTGACTATATGTGTGGTATTACTTTTTTTAAAGAGTATGCATATTTTTTCTTCACTGACTTACTGAAGAGCCATATGGTTTCTGAAAACATAATCTAAAATTTTCTTTAAAATGTAACATTAAATATTAGAATGTTTAAACAATTCAACCTTGAAGATATTATTAAGTCAATGTCTAGAATACGTTAGTTGTTTGCCATTTCATTTTAGGATTTAGAAAAAGTCAATGTGAATTACACTTAGACAAAAAAATAAAGAGAATCGGTATCACTTGACATGCTTTTAGCTGCAATAGTGGAATGCAAAATTGAACATGGCTTAAACGACATAAGGATACTTATTGCTCACTTAACAAGAAGTTCAGGCCGGGCGTGGTGGCTCACGCCTGTAATCCTAGCTCTCTGGGAGGCCGAGGCAGGCGGATTGTTTGAGCTCAGGAGTTCGAAACCAGCCTGAGCAAGAGCGAGACCCCGTCTCTACTAAAATTAGAAAGAAATCAATTGGACAACTAAAAATATATAGAAAAAATTAGCTGGGCATGGTGGCACATGCCTGTAGTCCCAGCTACTCAGGAGGCTGAGGCAGGAGGATCGCTTGAGCCCAGGAGTTTGAGGTTGCTGTGAGCTAGGACGCACAGCACTCTAGCCCGGGCAACACAGTGAGACTCTGTCTCAAAAAAAAAAAAAAAAAAAAGAAGTTCAGAGTTAGGCAGTCCCTGAGTTAGTGCAAAAAGTCAAGCACATCATCAAATACTCAGAGTCTTCCCACCCTTCCACTTTGCCATCCTCAGAGTGTCCATGATCTCTCCTTCCTGGGAGAAGTTGGTTGGCCCAGTCCTGACCATCACATCCTTACAGGGGCCAAGAGAGTGGAAGCAAGAGGTGCTTACTCCTCACATGCCTCTCATTTCAAGTGGAAAATTTTCCCAGAAGTCCCAGGCCAAACTCCCCTTATATCTTATTGGCCAATTCTGGATCACAGAATCATTTCTAGACCCATTATTGGCAGATGGAAACAAGATTGACATGAATGGCATATGTTTCTGCATGGCTAAATTTCTTTGGGGAAATAAGACATTCATTAGCTGAGAAACAACATTCATCCTCAGTGACTCTCAGCATCCTCTAATGCCTGCAGAACTCCAACCATTTTTATTTTTAAAGACTTCTTGCCCATGCCTGAGAAAGGTGGCCAAACTCTTCTGAAAGTTACCTTAAGGATTCTGCTTTAGTCTAAAGAACACCTCAAACATCCCCATTTTCACTTCTTAGCCTTTTGGCTAAGATCAAGTGTAAATTCCCCTGTCAATGGAAAAGACCCCAAACTCTGTAAAATAATTTAAAGAGGTTTATTCTGAGTGGAATATGTGCAACCATGGCCTGGAAGGCCACGCCCAAGAAGCCTTGAACAAGTCATCTCGCCAAGGTTGGGTTACAGTTTGGTTTTATACATTTCAAGGAGACATGAATTACACATAAAGTTACATAAAGTGTAATTCAATCAATACATGGAAGGCATATATTGTTTGGATTGGAAAGGCAGGACATCTCAAAGTGGGACATTACAGGTTATAGGTGGGTTTAAAGATTCTTTGATTTGTAATTGGTTAAAGAAATGAAGATTTGTCTAAAGGCTTGGAATGGTTTAAGTTAAGATACGGAAGTCTATTAGTAAGAGATAAACCACCAGATATATACTGGGATATGTATTCGGACTCAAGTGATCTGTTAAGTAAACTGATGACCTGTAGGTGTGGTTCAAGCTTTGTCTTTCCTGGCTTTAGGTCTATTAATGAGTTATCTCCAAGAAGGGAAGGGGACATGACGAGGCATATCTGACCTCTCTTCTCATGGCCAGCAACTCAGCTTCAGGGGACTTCTGGGCTCTCCTTGGCCAACAGGGGGTCCATTCTGTCAGTTGGGGAGCTTAAATTTTATTTTAGTTCACACCTCTTTAATCTGATTAATTTTTAACTCTTAAAGCACAGAAAACTTGGTCTTTAATCGGGCATATCAGAAGCTCTTACTCAGTACTAAGAGAAAAGAGTGGCCATTTCCTGTCTGACCATTTTCCATTCAACTCAGTTCTTACAACACAAATGTTGACACTCCTTCAATTTTTTTAAACTATGAAATATAGTGCTTATTTAATTCTGTCAATGAGTCTCTTTGACCACCACACTTGAGAGTGTGGAATGCATAAATTTTAAAATCCACTGACAGTCTCTCTTTCCCTTAACTTAAACAAAAAATGCCAAATTTTATTGATGTGTAACACACAGAAAATTGCACAAATCGTACAGCTTAATGAATTGTCACAAATCAAACATACCCATGTAAACATATAAAGAAATTAGAAGAGTACAAGAATCCCAGAAGCCTCCTCATGCCCCCTTCTAGTCACTACTCTCTACCTCAAGGATAGCCATTATTACACTTTCTAATATCATATTTTACATTTGCCTATAGGTTTTGAACTATATAAAAATGAATTCATCCATTATATACCTTTGTGTGTCCTGCCTCTTTCACTCAACAATTGTGTTTGTAGGATGCATCTGCGTTGTTGCACATAGTTGTAGCTTTTTTATTTTCATTACTGGTTAGAACTCCTCTAAATGAATATACCACAATTTATCCATTATAATGTAGACGGACATTTGTGTTGTTTCCTGCTTGGAGATATAAGACCAAGACTGGTATGAACATTCCCTTGCATGTCTTTTGGTGAACATTTTTATGCTCTTCTATTGGCTATATTCCTTCCAGTGGAATTGCTAGGACAAAGGTTTGCATATATTCAGCTTTAGTGGAAACTGACACATTTTTTTCCAAAGAGGTTGTAGCAATTTATATTCTCACTGGTCACATATAAGAATGTTGTAAATCCTTGCCAAGATTTGGTATTTCTTTCTATTTAAGCCATTCTGATAGGTGGTCCTCCTTCAACTTTAATGCATGCGTTTTTTTTTTTTTTTTTTTTTTTTTTTTTTTTACCTAGAAATACTGTTCTGTCATCTGGGACAAGCTACATTTTTTCCCCAGATTTGAGTTAAACTAGTGAACACTCTTTGGAAAAGAAATACCTTCTCTAGTTTCTCCAAAATTGTAATTTTGGAGCTGAGGCACGCCTCTGTTTTGTCCCAGGTGCAAGGCAACATTAATTAGGGAAAAAAACATTAATAAAACAAAACAGATTATATTTTGGTTTCAGGAAAAAAAAATGGTCAGGAACAACTTTTCTAAATGTTTGACTATAGTAGAAATTTTTTTAAAAAAAGATTAACCTTTTAGCCCTGTGGTCAAAAAATAAGTTTTTACAGACTTTTGAATACAACATACATTAAGAAAATTTAGTCAGGTTATTGTTGAATCATTATAAAGTAATAATAATCTACTTTCATTCATTTTCTTAATTATAACACTGTTCAAATGACATATAATTTAACAAATTATCTGCTTTATGTAATTTATCACAAGCCTCTGATAAACCAGATCATACAGAGGTTCTATATGTGACACCAAAGAACTAAAGGTTGATTGGCTGATTGGTTAGTTAGTTGTGAGTTAGTTTGCCAGTTTGTTTTTTTAGCACAAGGACAATTCTTTATCTTCCGGCTGGGTGTTGGGAGCCTGAGAATAGAAAGTTCAGACAAAGCAAAGTGCATTTGTAAAACTCATCTTTAGTCTTCGTTATGTAAATAGCAACACTTTACTAACCAGCAGTGGACTTCCATCCTTATAGAGAAAAAAAATTTTTTTAAACATTTTAATTTTTAAATAGAGATGGTACTTTTATCTTCCACCAATAAGTTTTGGTATCATATCTGCTGCTTTTGACTATCTTTTGTTGGTCCTAAATTTTAGAGACAAGAGTCCTTCTTTCCATTTACATAAACATCTAGCTCATCCTTTCAGAAACTTTTCTTATTTTTT
>NW_012148252.1:2932042-2941206 GCF_000956105.1 Propithecus coquereli | reverse complement strand
GACTTTTCTTATTATTATTCCTTGTTGTTTTCTAAAGCTGCACCCAAGAGCAATTTCATAAGTATCTATTGGCATCCCTATGTACTGGCAATAGAAGTTAGGCACACTTTCAACTTGCTCTAAATATATATCTGTGGTATCTGGAATACATTCCTTCTTATTAATGTTTTATGTGTTTGAGAAATGTGCCACGCCCAAATCAGCCTGCTTCTCTACAAATGAGCCAATTTAAAGATATATATTGCATTCTACTTTGAATTTGAGGCTCAAAATCCAAAGCTTTGCTCTCTGAAAATCTCATGCTTCTCTTAAAAAAACAAACAGCAAATCAGCTAATAGAATTTAGGGTACTTCCCAAAGAACTATCCATGGTAGAATTTGTAATTAAATCATGCAAATCACTTTAGGCTTTGGAATCTGGGTACTATTCCCAGAGTCAACACTGACATTAATGGGCAAGTTCTCATTCTCAATTAAGCAATCTGTTTTGGTTGCACTGTTGCCACTTGCAAATGTTCACACACTTGTTGGCATATATTTGTGGTGAATTGTGTCCTGAAATAATTTTTTCATACACACATGCACATACCTGCAATACTATCTTTTCATGAATAAACAGGATGGTATATTTTGATATATCAGTATTACCTGCCCTTGCAAATTGTCCTCCTCTGTGGATCTAGGGTATAAACTTTTTAGAAAGCAAACTGAGCCAGGTCTAAAGCAGTGACCTGAAACAAAACAGACTGGCTTTTTTCTCCAGGTTTGTGACTTCACTTATGACTTAGTGACTCAGGTGATACGCACGTTGTGTCTTGGCACCTGCTTTTTCCCTCTGTGTTTCTCAACAGTGATTTGCCGCCACCCCACACTCCCCTGCCAACTTCTACAGAATAATGCTATGCCAGAACTGATTTCTACGACTCAGTTTTAATCACATTTATCTAAAACTTTCTCTCTCTACTCTCACACTGTTTTATAAGCTTTCTGAATCCATTTTAAAAAACACGCACACATACCAAAAACCCAAAAACGTTACAGACTCTACGGACTTTCTTTTTCACTGTAATTTTGTCCTAAAACAAAATGTAGCTAAGTCCATAGCTTATCTGGATTTCCCTACTGTGACAGATCAGCCTCTACATAAGAGATGACTCCAGGTTACTCAATTCCTCCCTTGTCCACCTCAACTTGTTTGCTGTAAGGTACCCTTTGGGTGAGCATGGGGCTGGTGCCACTGTTGGTACAGAAGGAGCCCTGGGAGAGAGGAAGCAATGGGCTGAATGAGGAACCTGCACAGGAGCACAGGAAAGGGAGTCAAAGGGACAGGAAAACCCTGGCTTGAACACACTCTCTTCTTCTTCTTCTTGTTTTCTTTCTTTCTTTCTTTCTTTTTTTTAAGAGACAGAGTTTCATTCTGTCACCCTGGGTAGAGTGCAGTAGTGTCATTAATAGCTCACTGCCACCTCAAACTCCTGGGCTCAAGTGATTCTCCTGCCTTGGCTTCCTGAGTAGCTGGGACTATAGGCTCGGGCCACTATGCCTGATTAACTTTTCTCTCTTTTTTTTTTTCTTTCTTCCATTCTTTTCTTTTCTTCTTCCTTTCTTTCTTTCCTTCCTTTTTCTTTTCCTTCTCTTTCTTTCCTTTCTTTTTTTCCTTCCTTCCTTTTCTTCCCTCCCTCCCTTCCTTCCCTCCTTCCTTCCTCTTTTCTTTTTCTTTCCTTCCTTCCTTCCTTCCTTCTTTTTGTAGAGACGGGGTCTCACTCTTGCTCAGGCTGGTCTTGAACTCCTGAGCTCAAGCAATCCTCCCACCTCAGTCTCCCAAAGTGCTAGGAGCCACTGTACCTGGCCACCCTCTTCATTTTTAGGGTGAAGAAAGTGAAACCTGAAGAGCTGAAGGGACCTGAGGGGAGGGAGAAAATCCTGGGTCTAAGTTTAGGAATAGGAGGCCGATCTACCTCTGCTTCTTCAAAAATCACTTCAGACTTGATCCACTACACATCTGGGGCCCCCAAAGTGTGTGAGGCATGAGGAGGGGCACAGGAGGGGAATAAAACAACTTGAACTGAATAATTTTAAATATTTGGTCACACTAAAACCATGGGGCCACAGGCCAGCCAGAAGGTCAGCTTTTTAAGATGATTTAGATTCCAAACAAGGTCACATTCTGAAAAAAAAAGAAAAGAAAGGAAAGAAAGCAAGCAAGCATTGACCCAAGAGTAAGACAACTTGAGTGCTATTAGGCTGAGGTACATAAAACTGTTATTTCCAGGCTGGGTGTGGTGGCTCACACCTATAATCCTAGCACTCTGAGAGGACAGGGAGGAGGATCTCTTGAGCTCGGGAGTTTGAGAGCAACCTGAGCAAGAGCGAGACCCTGGCTCTACTAAAAATAGAAAAATTAGCTGGGTGTTGTGGTGCATGCCTATAGTCCCACCTACTCCGGAGGCTGAGGCAAGAGGATTGCTTGAGCCCAGGAGTTTGAAGTTGCAGTGAGCTATTATGACACCACTGCACTCCACCCAGGGCGACAGAGTGAGACTCTGTCTCAAAAAAAAAAACCAAAACCAAAAAATACCACTGTTATTTCCACAGGTCAAAAATGGTGAAGTAGTGCCAATTTCATCCAGCTTAACCCAGGGTGCTAGCTCCACTGCTCTGTAGGTCTTTGGAATTTGGGCAGGTCCCCACATCTGCCCAGTGGGTGGTGCCTGCCTTGTTTAGTTTACAGGGTTTTTGCAAGGACTGATCCAAATTACAGGACACTTGCCAAGTGCCTGCTGTGGATAATTTCTGGGGAAACAAAGATGAATACGGTCCAATCCTTGTTTCCAAGAAGCTAGCGGTCCAGTGGAGGAGGATAGGGAAACAGAATTGGATACAATAAGCAAGTAAGAGAGGAAGCAATAAAATCAACTTGATTGTGGGTTGTCAGAGAGATCAAAACATTTGAATTGGGCTCCAAGGGTTAAACAGAAGCTTCTCAGGCAAAAGGGAAGAGGCACCAGTAGTGAGAAGAAGAGTTTGAAGAAAGGCATGGAGGTGTGAACGTGAATGGTGAATTGAGGACCAGTAAGCAGTGCAGTGGGTCTAAAATGCAGACAATGTGGAGGGAAGGGTAAGGTTAGAAAGGTTGATGGGGCGGGTAGTGCCAGTGTATAAAAATGGTTAGGTAAGACTGCATTCAGGAAAACCACAGAAAGCATAGAAGTGCTTTATAAATGCTAAGTGCTGTTTGTCTTAAAGACGTAAAAGAAAGCTTCCTTAAAAACTCACACCATCCCTCCCCTCCTCTGACAAGCGGGGGAGTCATAGACTGATCTGCTAGATTTCCTTATAGAATGTTTACTCTCCCTAGGAGAGGTATTCTCTCCTGGGTCCAGATAAGTGGCCTGTGGGAACTTTGAGTGGTGAGGGGGAGGGGAGAGGAAGTGATTCACTTTGGATGAGTACTGCCTCACTGTTTCTGAAACTTCAACCTTCTCTTCTTCCATATCACTTATTCTGATCTTTCCCAAGAAAGAAGTGAAACCACTACACCCAAGGAAGCAGAGGACTCGTGTGAGCACCCTTTCCTCTGTCCCCCAGTTCTGCTCCCCTGCAAAATCTTCCAGAATGAAGTCATGTTGTATTGGCAAGCTTAGTAATAATCTCCATTTCCTCTCCCTTCTACCAGCTAGGACCAGTTTTGGGCCACTACATTCTTCCAGTCATTTTTCCAGTACCCAGCAATAGGTTTGTGTGATCCCGCCATACCCTTGAAGATTCTCCTCCCATGCAAGGGCATGCAAGCTTGACAAAGCAGTGAATGGAATTTAAGGTCCAGGAATTCAATTCTACCCCATTCTACCAATGTTCCCATGGACTAAAAGAGCCAGATGAACTTAGTATCAGACTCAACCTTTGCAACTTATTACTTACGTAGCCTTTTGCAAGACAATCTCTGAGACATTGTTTCCTCACTTCTAAAAGGAAAGCAATGAGAAATAATATCTGAAAAGCATCTGGCTTACAGAAGATGCCCAAAACACTGTAGCTGCTGCTGCCCAACTGAGTTGTATTGCCAGCTGCACGGAGAAGAGCCAAGGTACTGAGACAGTTGGGTTGCAATGGAGAAAGAGTTTTATTCTGCAGAGCACTAAGTGGGGAGATGGGAGAAAGTTTCTCAAATTTGCCTCCCTGAGAATTTGGGAGAGCAGGTTGTTAAGGATAGTTTGATAGGCAAGGGATTAGGGAATTAGAAATCATCTTCTTGTGTTGCTTCACAAGAAGGAGTCACAATTCCATTGAGTCGGTTTCTTGGTATGGGCTGCTAGTCTGGGTGGGTCAACCAATCCACTGGAATGCGGGACCTGGAATATATCTTAAAACCTACCTGTAGGTTTCAAAAAGGTGATGTCTTCTATGGAGAAAGCTAAGAATCTTTATGGAAACCAGCTATGGGGAGAAGTTAAGAATCTTTATGACCACCAGCTGTGTGGCTCCGGAGTGGCAATTACAGAGAAGCAAACGGGGGAGGGGGGGGCGGGGGGAACAGTGGCTAATTATTATCATTATTTTTAGCTAGGCCCTTACCACAGTTCTTGCCTCGCACCCTTTGTATTAATTTGTAAGGGAAGTCTCATAGCTACTATCATCATCACCACCACCACCACCACCATTATTAAACATCTGAACTAATGCAGACTCCTTGTTAGTCTCATCCCTTCCCTCTTATTGCCCTGCATCTGTTCCTTACATGGTAGCCAGACCACTAATTTAAAAACAAAAACCAAATCAACTCCCACATTAAAACCCTTCTTTGGCTCCCCACTGCCTTTGAATAAAATCCCAGCTCTTTCCTCTGGCCTCCAGGGTGCAGCCCAATCCAGCTCTGACCCCTTCAGTCTCCAACCCCATTCTATTATGCTCTGCCCACTGCCCAATCTGCTCCAACCACACTGGCCCTCTCCATCCCCTGTCCATCTCAGGGCCTTTGCCCTGGGGTTTTCTCTGCCCAGAAGGTACTTCCTGTCCCTTCTCTTCTGTATGTTCTTCGCACCCTTTGGGTGCAGCTTAAATATCACCTTCTCTGACTACACTACCTTAGTACAACTCTATCATCTTCACCAGCCTAATTTTTATTTATCACTGCTTATTAGTAATATATTTATATGACTATTTGCTCAGCATCTGTCTCCCCAATGGAGAGTAAACTCCAGGAGGGCAGGATGGTTTGCTTTTGTAGGGGTGAGGGGAAACTTGCCCTTTTCCCCGTAAATTCACTGAAAGATCAACTCACAATTAAGGCAGATTAATAAGAGAAATGTTTATTTACTAATACCATGCACATAAGAAGAATCACATAGTGGTTACCTAATATCCCAATGAAGTTCAGATTTTTTTTTTTTTTTTTTTTTTTGAGACAGAGTCTCGCTTTGTTCCCTGGGCTAGAGTGAGTGCTGTGGCGTCAGCCTAGCTCACAGCAACCTCAGACTCCTGGGCTCAAGTGATCCTCCTGCCTCAGCCTCCCAAGTAGCTGGGACTACAGGCGCGAGCCACCATGCCCAGCTAATTTTTTGTTTCTACTTTTAGTTGACTAGCTAATTTTTTTTTCTTCTATTTTTAGTAGAGACGGGGTCTCGCTCTTGCTCAGGATGGTCTGGAACTCCTGAGCTCCAGCGATCCTCCTGCCTCGGCCTCCCAGAGTGCTAGAATTACAGGCATGAGCCACCACTCCCAGCAGAGCAGAGGGGGGAAAATGAAGAGTATAGGCAATTCTGTTGAGGGGCCATAAACGGCTGCTAGGGAGGATGAATAGATAGGGGACACAGATTGACTTTTAAATTTGTCTTTGATCTTTTTTGATCTTTGATCAGGTCAAAGATCCTTTGATCTTTTGATCAGGTCAGTCTCGTTTATGGTTTATGCAGATAGAGGGAAAACCTTTTCCAAGGGCCTGTTAATCTCTAAAAGCCTTTAATTCAAAATATTCTTTATACTAAGGGGTCATATTTTGGAGTGAAATTTCCAGAGCTCCTTCACTTTGTTCACTACTGTTTCTCCAGCACCTAGCCCAATATTAGATAATGGATTTGTCTTATTATCATCCTTTTTAGGCAGCATAATTTGTGACAATGAAACCTTAGGGAAGTTAGTATTTCCTTAAAATGATTACCAGTTGTGTTTCATTAAAAAGCATTTAATGGCCGGGCGCGGTGGCTCACGCTTGTAATCCTAGCATTCTGGGAGGCCGAGGTGGGTGGATCGTTTGAGTTCAGGAGTTTGAGACCAGCCTGAGCAAGAGCGAGACCCCCGTCTCTACCAAAAATAGAAAGAAATTAATTGGACAGCGAAAAATATATATAGAAAAAATTAGCCGGGCATGGTGGCGCATGCCTGTAGTCCCAGCTACTTGGGAGGCTGAGGCAGTAGGATTGCTTGAGCCCAGGAGTCTGAGGTTGCTGTGAGCTAGGCTGATGCCACGGCACTCTAGACCGGGCAACAGAGTGAGACTCTGTCTCAAAAAAAAAAAAAAAAACATTTAACTACTTTCTAGGACATCAAAGTCCTTTCTGTATCATCTAAATTTTCCATAATGAGTATGGATTTTTAATAAAAATTTCTCATAAACTTTGAATTTTAACAAGACTCACCATAGGAAAGCAATCTGATTAAATTAATTTATTTTAAAAATAAAATTCACAATAAGGAAAGAAAGGCCAACAGCCAACTTAACATTCTTAAGGGTATCCATATTTCAAAAGAGGGAAATTGCCTGACATATAAGAGGTTAGTGATTCAATAAATGATTTTCTAGCTGATCAGAGGTACATAATACAACAAAGTGAAATGAAAATTTCCATGTAGTGTCCCATGGGTTAATGCTGATGGAACCCATAGTCCCCAGCACGTAAGGGGCACTCAGTATTTGTTGAATGGAAGACTTCTCCAGCCAAAGAGGGAACCACACACAGTTGCAACTTTGAAAAGGACTAGACTTCATATATTTTTTATTGTTGCTGCTGCTCAAAGGTGAATAACCAACTAGTAAATTTCTATTTAAGATATTATTTCCTGGCAGATTAAAAGCTTCCTTCAGGTTTTTTCCTTAATTTAAATGTATGTCATTTCCTCTGGAATGTTCCCCACCCACACACATTCACACTCCTTACCCTCTTCCTCCTTCTCCTGCAAAAGCTCTTTCTAGGCTGCGTGCAGTGGCTCACACCTGTAATCCTAGCACTCTGGCAGGCTGAGGCAGGAGGATTGCTTGAGGTCGGGAGTTTGAGACCAGCCTGAGCAAGAGTGAGATCCCATCTCTACTAAAAATAGAAAAATTAGCCAGATGTGGTGGCTCATGCCTGTAGTCCCAGATACTCGGGAGGCTGAGGTAGGATCACTTGAGCCCAGGAGTTTGAGGTGCAGTAAGCTATGACCCCTCTGGACTCTAGCCTGGGTAACAGAGCGAGACCATGTCTCCAAAAAAAAAAATTAAATTAAATAAACCAATAAATGACTTTCCCTTGGTGATGCCACTATTCTCAAAACCCACTCCCTTTCCTTGTGTGCACATTTCCCAGGGCCAGTAGAGAAAGTCCTTTCTGACTCCAACCTTAGGCCCAATTACTTATGCTAATCTCTCTCCTTTCTAGTCACAAGGGACCCTGCACTCTTTTTCTCTTCACTGTAGCCTTTGCTGTTGTCACCCTTGGCGACTTCAGTGTCTGCACTGACGACTCTTTAACACTCTCCAACAGCTCACCCGCAAAACCTCATCCTGACCACCATTAATAACAGAAGATCTTTGTCTCTAAGATAGGGAATATTGCAATTCTCCTGTTTACGAACAAACTCTCATGTTTCTACTTCTTCCACTGCCACTTTTTAAATTCTTCTTTATATCGTTTTTTAAAATTGTGGTAAAATATATGCAACATAAAATTTACCATTTTTACCATTTTAACCATTGTTAAGTGTACACTTCAGTGGCATTCAGTACATTCCCATTGTTGTGCAACCATTACCCTCCATCTCCAGAATGTTTTCTCATCTTCCAAAGCTAAAACTCTATGCCTACTGAACAATAATTCCCCATTCCTTAGTTAATTCTGTTTTATATTCTCCATGGAGCTATTTCAGACTTTTCCCCACTTGTCATCAAAAATTCAAACCATGTTATTCCTCTTAATCTCTGTAACTTTTTCATAACCTACATTACCAGGAAGATTGAGGCCATTCTACGAGACCCTCAAGTTCATGTGCCTAGACCTTAAAACTTCCCATCTTTTCTCTAATTCTCTCACTGTCCCTCCTCTCCTGCAGGAAGAAGTCTATCGCCTCCTTTTCAAAGTTGGCCCTTCCACTGGTGTTCTTCCCCTCTCTTCTCTGTTTCCTCTGGGACTATTGTGTGGGTGTTCCTCTTTTCATTGGCAACTTTCTTTCTGCATTGAAACACACCTAAGAGTCCCACATCCCCCCAAAAAACATCAATAATAATAACAACAATACAACAATAATAAACATTGAGTTTCCACTATGTGCCAGCTACTGTGCTGAGTGCTTAAAATATACCTAACCATTGAATTCTCACAACTCAATGAGTTCAAACTATTATGAGGAAAATTATTATGAAATTATTATGATGAATATAACATTATAAAGATTATTGTTATTATTATGAAGAAATTGAGACTTTATAAACATCAAGTAACTTCCCTAAGATCTTCTAGCTAGTAATCAACAACTTCCCTTCTCCACACTACTCTGTCAAGATACCATTCTCTTTCTTTGTTTCCTTTCATTACTGTACTGTACTTCTGGTAAAGGTCTCACTTTCTCCTTCTCCACTCTATGCAGTCCACCGCAGTTGTTTTGAGATTCCCACTATACTTAAATGACTCTCTCCAAGGTTTCTAATCTCCAGTTGGGTCTCTACAGCCTTTGTTAATGGCATTTTTTGGCCATACATAAGTTTCCAAATATTATGTGGTAAAACTTAATCAATTTTTTTCTTAGAACTTCTGGTTTTGTGTCCTGCTTTACAGAATAATTTACGGATGGGAAAACACAAATCCTTTTTTTATTGAGACAGAGTTTCACTCTGTTGCCCGGGCTAGAGTGCCATGGCATCAGCCTAGCTCACAGCAACCTCAAACTCCTGGGCTCAAGTGATTCTCCTGCCT
>NW_012148252.1:2929274-2931274 GCF_000956105.1 Propithecus coquereli | reverse complement strand
TTGTAAAAGAATGTTTCTAACGTGAAAATGTTTATGATATAATGTTAATTGGAAACTGGAAAAAGCAGCTTACAAAATATTTATAGTATGGTTTTATTTTTTAAATAAAATGGATGTAATAATATTTTTACCTAGGAAAAAGAATGTCAGGATGTACAGCATACATGCTTCCCTGTCACTTACACATTTTCTAAGTGCACATACATCATTTTTATAATCGGAAAAAAGTTGAGTACTTAAAAAGTTTTCAACTTTCTGTAGAAAAGAGAAAGGGACTTAAGCCACCTGTGTTCTTGCACATTTTATATTATGCAATAAATACTACTTAGAGTCCATATCCTAGAGGTTTTATAAAAATTAATGATTAATTAAGCATAACTCTTTGAAAGTACTTCAACTAAAATAATCTGAAAGCTCTGTTTAGGATTTGGCTGTAGGAAAAAGATATGCTCCCACACAGTCTAATGTATTCAACTAGCTCTATTTGCATTGCCTCATACATCAAATGCTGCCACCCAACGTTGCTTAATCTGTGTGCGTGTACATATATAAGTAGAATTGGAATATAACTGCGTTAACTGCTATCAATCACCAACTACAGGAAACCACATCATCTGAGACCAGCCCTTCCCATTTATAACTTAGGTGAGTATCATTACCAGTGTGCAAGAATATCTGCTTAATGTCACTGGAAAAAGCAGCAAAAAAGAACCAGTGATGTTTATATATTGTCATATGTCTGAAATATTTCTGATATAAAAATAGGAGAGTAAGGAGTTAGTCTGCAAAAATGGTGAAGGGTAATAATACTTATCAAGGTTAAAGATTTGTAGATTGAAGAAAATGCTTTGTTTTTCAGAATAAGATTTGAAAATATTTCCTTATGCTTTTGACTTATGTGATTCTAAAAAGGGTACTGACTTTCTCTGGGTCAACAATTCCATTGTAAATGTGATATTTTCAGCTTCTTATCTCTCTTGCTCGACTATGTAAGCTAAAGTTGGTTTAGAGTAGAGCTCTTCCAAGTGTGTTCTCTCAAACTAGTCCAGGGGGTGAGAGTAGGGGAGAAAAAAATTATGAGATCAAATAATTACTGAAAACAATTAGTTAAACAAAGTTACTCGTGATCCTCCAATGAAGGACTATCAGTATCTTTACTCTGCTAATGTGAGTTCTGACTCTCCCAGAGATAGACTGTAGATTGAGACATTTCCCAGATTTATTTGAAAAGTAACTAGGAATTTTTTTTTTCTGGACATAAGTATCCTTGCATAAAAGAGAAAACAAACAAAAATCACAGCAATGCAGTTGTCATGGTAGTGAACTGTTACTTCAATACCTACTATTTAAACTACTTTTTGTACAATTTAAAATTTTAACTACAATTGGGTTACCTAACTGCACTATTCAACATGTATGATACAAATTAGCTACCATATTCAGAAATTTATTATTACAAAGTAACTGGACAAGTGCTTAGTGTAAAAGAAAGGCAGAGTGTTTGAAGTTAAATTCCCATTTCTGATTATTTTCTTCCTACATTTTGAGGAGGGAGAGGAGACAGGATGGAGAGAGATAAGATGAAAGGAGGCAGGATGGGGAAGTACTGGCATCAAGATGGAAGTTGTTAACTAAAAGAAAAATTAATTAACAAGGTTTATATTTTGGAAAAAGGAGAGCTTTATTTCTCCCAAAGGGTGGCAACCTGCTGGGCAGCCATTCCAACAGGTAGGGAGCACAGCCCCAGCCAGAAGCCAGGCTCATGTGCTTGAAAGAAAAGACAAAAGTGGGGCAGGGGAAAAGGGGAGGAGTCAAATTCTACATATTGGGTACAATGAACATTATTCGGGTAACAGGCACTCTAAATGCCCAGA
Source organism: Propithecus coquereli (assembly GCF_000956105.1). NCBI lineage: Eukaryota > Metazoa > Chordata > Mammalia > Primates > Indriidae > Propithecus > Propithecus coquereli. The sequence goes on along the minus strand of NW_012148252.1, from coordinate 2,929,400 downwards.
CTTAAGTATTATAAAAGGTATCTATGGGCCAGGCGCGGTGGCTCACGCCTGTGATCCTAGCTCTCTGGGAGGCCGAGGCGGGTGGATTGTTTGAGCTCAGGAGTTCGAAACCAGCCTGAGCAAGAG
>NW_012148252.1:2913717-2929014 GCF_000956105.1 Propithecus coquereli | reverse complement strand
AAAAAAAAAAAAAAAGTATGTAACAAAAATATTTGTACGCCCTTAATATTTTGAAATTTTAAAAAAGGCAATACAATTTAGGGTGGTCAAAGATACATATTTAATAAGCTGTAAGAGGAGTCATGAATATTCATGAAGGGAAATCATAAGCCTGTGATTGTGCTTTCTCTCTCCCATCCTGTCATGGCTAGGAACTCAGTTTTAAGGTGTTTCTGGGGTCCTCTTGGCTGAGAAGGGCCCATTCAGTTAGCAGAGAGCTTAGGATTTTATTTTTAGTTCATAATCAAGAGACTAGAATGATTCTGGTCCTGATTCTAATTTTGTGATCCTGGGCAACGCATTTAATCTTTGGGAGTTTCAGTCTACTCATCTGTAGATTTAGGGGCTCAGTAAAATGATGTGTAAGATTCTCTACTTCTAAGTGTTCTTGATCAATAAAGGTGGAATAATCAGAGGAAGAGAGTCCTCAAACTGAATGAGGATAATATTCATTCCCATGGCAAGACTGAGGGAGGGGCAGAATGGGTAGTCGTCAACTGGCCTACCACTGAGCATTTTGCTCATGGGACTGGCTCTAAATAGGTAGCATGCATATAAGATTCTACTTCTACCTAGTTAAGATATTTTGTAATTTCAGCCTCCAGAGTTTTGTCCAGGAACAAAAATAAAGGTGCATAAAGTTTATCTTTTAATGAGTCCTCTAACCTTGGAAATCAATGTTCCTCTCTTATCTACTAGAAGAGCTAATTCATATGAAGTATGTAAGAAATTTAAATTGTAACCACTCCTGAGATAATTTGGGTTTTTGTTAATGTAGCAATACAAAGGCCAATTCTTTAAAAAAAGGAAGCAATAATTATTGCTAGAATTTCAGGCAATGTCAGCGAGAGTTTAAGACTGGAGAAGTCCTGCTTCCTCCACAAACAGCAGCAACAGTGATGTGATGATGAAGCTAGGTTGGAGTACCACACTGAAAGAATATGGAACTATCAGCAATTTATGATAGGGAATTCCACATTTCTTCAGTATAATACTGTTACCCAGCTTGATTGTGAAGTTATAGCATCCACCGATGATCCTTGTCTGAATCAGGTATTAAATTGGAGGCTGCAAGATGGTGATCTGTCTGATTCTATCATTCCTTCCATAATGAATAGATTCCTCCCTATTCATTCATTCTTGAGAAATGCTATGGACTTGTGGGTTTCTTTTTTCATTAAATGCTTTATTGTCAATTACCATTGTTATTCTTTCTGATCTTTAAATTGTTCCAAATCTTGCCAGTGGGCGACCTTTCATGGTGGCTCATGTATGCTTTTGACACAACCTCACTAGTTTTTGTATGACTTCACTGCTTTCTGGCACAACAGGACGTTCCATGTTCACTACTATATTACCATCTCCAGATCTGGAGTTGTGGTTCCTTTTAGTGGAGAAAGCATGTAGAAACTAAGATATGAAACACTGATATTGCTGACTGAATTCTATACTCCAGGGGTTTTCTCTTGGCTTCTATTATTTTATATTCGTGTCTCCTTTCCCCTACAGTGAAAACTGTGTAACATCAATATACCCACCTACTTGCTCGATATTACAGTATAACAAAACAATGTCAGATTTCCAGTATAAATTTTACCACTAATGATAAGCCCACCAAGTAAAGTTTAAGATTTCTTTACAGTTCTTTTTGTCCTATGACTATATACAGTCATGCATTGCTTAACAACAAGGATATGTTCTCAGAAATGCATCATTAGGCGATTTCATCATTGGGCAAACATCACAGAGTATACTTACACAAACCTAAATGGTAATGCCTACTACATACCTAGACTATATGGTCTAGCCTGTTGCTCCTAGGCTACAAACCTGTATAGCATGTTACTGTACTGAACACTGTAGGAAACTGTAACAACATGGTAAGTATTTGTGTACCTAAACATAGAAAAGGTACAGTAAAAATACCATATAAGAGACAAAAAATGATGCACTGCCATGAATGGAGCTTGTAGGACTGGAAGTTGCTCTGGGGGAGTCAGTGAGTGAGTGGTGAGTGAATGTGAAGGCCCAGCACATTACCGTACACTAGTGTAGATCTTATAAATGCTGTACACTTAGACTGCACTAAGTATCTTTAAAAGTTTTTCTTTTTTCAATAACACATTAACCTTACTTTGCTGTAACATTTTTACTTTATAAATTCTTTAATTTTTTTAACATTTTAACTCTTTTGTAATAACACTTAACTTAAAACACACATTGTACAGTAGTACAAAAATACTTATATCCTATTCTATGAGCTTTTTTCTATTTCTCAAATTTTTTATTTTGTACTTTTTTAACTTTTTTGTTAAAAACTAAGACACAAACACACACACATTAGCTTAGGTCTATCTTGTCTCACTGGAAGTTCTTCAAGAGCAATAGCACACATGGAGCTGTCATATCCTATGATAACAATACCTTTTGGAATACCTCTTGATGGACCTGCCTGAGGTTGCTTTACAGTTAACATTTTTTTATAAGTAGAAGGTATACACTCTAAAATAATGATAAAAAGTATAGTATAGCAAACACTAAGCCAGTAATATGGTCATTTATTATTATTATCAAGTATTATGTAATGTACGTAATTATATATGTTATACTTTTATACAACTGGCAGCACAGAAGGTTTGTTTACACCAGTATCACCACAAACATGTGGTGATGAATTGTGCTACAATGTTACAATGGCTACAGACAGTCACTAGGCAGTAGGAATTTTTCAGCTCAATTACAATCTTATGGGACCACCATTGTATATGTGGTCTGTGGTTGACTGAAATGTCATTATGCAATGCATGACTATATTCTAGTATGAATGTACACTTAGAATACCATGTTCAAATTTTACTAAAATAATTATTTTCCCTATGTGGTTATGCTATCAATTTTTTATTGAGTTAGCCACAGTTGTTTCTGCTTGTTTTCAAGTTGAAACAATTGAACTAATACCATATTTTAATCCAACAGAAGCCTGAAAAATGAAGCCTAAAATGAAGTATTCAACCAAGAAAATTTCCCTAGCAAAGCTGAACAGCACAGCAAACAAAGCCTTGGTAAAATCTTGCAAGCTGACAAGTAAGCATTTCTGAATATTTTTCTGTACTATTTTCTATCTATTTATCTGTTATCAAATCTTTATTATTCCAATGTTCATATAGGCTATCTTATCAAAAGCTACTAAGAATACAAGAACTGATTTCAAAAGAGATGTCTCATAAAGGTATGATACAGCCGAAGCCTTTGGTTTTGAACAGACTATATTTAGCCAACTTTTGTTTATTTGATACATCATAGGACAAGACTAGCTCAGATAATTTAACTCTGTGAATAGTGATAAACTTAATTATACCCTTTTACATCAACCATTTCTCTCCCCCCACATCTCCTGCCACCAAATCCCCCAAACCTTTTTCCCTAATTAACTAACAAAATTTTAAACTGATCTACTTTCATTCAACAAATATTTATTAAGACCTTTGGTGTACCAAGCATGTGGTTGTGACTTGTGACTATTGATAAAGGAGAGAATAATAAGTGAAGATATTTGAATAATCTAGGGCTCAAATAAAGCAGAACCAACAAATGATGCTCAAGTCTATCTAGTTGCAAATTAAGAGTTTGAAATACGATAAAAGCTAAATAAGGTCAGGTAACAGCTATAGTTCCGATATTAAAGGGCTGTCTTCCTCTTTGATCCTTAAAATTATCTATCCTGGGAAGTAATCTTGAAAATGCATACTCCAAATTCATATGGGAACAGTAGTGCAAAAGAATTAACAGAGCCATGGTGCACTGGAGAGAAGATGTAGGAGAAGGAGTGGTGGTGAGTACTGGCATACCCTTGTCTTTCACGCTCCTTTCCATTTCTCTGAACATCTTTAACGCGAGAAGAGAAAGGAGTGTTAAAGAATATCATTTCTATCCCATTCTGTCCTCCCTGAGGCTCTGGCACACCACACTGCTCTTTCATAACCAGAGAAAACACTAATTTGACTGTGGTTTCTCAATGGCCAGGAAATCATAGTTAAATTAGTCCTTTTATTAGCAGCTGAGTCAAAATGTTCTCTGCAGAAACAGTGACTCAGTGGAAGTGACCCCACATCCCCAAATTCCCTCTAATAAATACATTGTCTTTGTACCCCAGGAAATGTGGGCTCTTTATAGATGCTGGAATGAGGGAGTAGCCCAGAGTTTATGCCAGAGCTGCTGGTGTTAAAGCATAAGTAACCCCTTCCTTAAGAGTGCAGTGGCCCAGACTACTTATCTACATCATTTAAAGGATAGTGATAATCTCCAAATAATTTATATGGCTTTAGAATCCATCACATTATTTTTATTATCCCTTAACAGATCTTCCTTTCCAATAATATTGGCTCGGTTTAATACTAGCAGTCCCTGACAGGGGCGGCCTTGCAAAAATAACAGGAAAATACCTAATCCCACAATTTCCCCAGTAACGGTTACAGATCAATTCTGTGAGTTCTCTCCCTAACAGGCACTCTGCAGGAGTTCTGTTTTGCACAACTTCTCAAAAGAGCTGCGTGAACGGAAAAGAGATGTAAATCTCTCTCTTTCAAAATTGTTTTTTGAGAATCTGCTTTTTACAGCCTAAAGAGATCCTGAGTGAACAGCAGGGTGTAAGCTCCAAGCCTCAACCATAGATCAAGGAGAGAGTCACATCCCCTGTGATAATCCCTTCTCCAAATAAAGGCAGGAGGGCCAACTCTTGGACTTCGACATCCTTGCAGTTTTTGTTGTCCGCCTGCTGCCACTAAGAAAGAAAGGAGTGGATGCAGCAGTTTCTCAACTATACCTTGCCATTTTTACAACCCCCTTTAAAAAGCCCCAATGACTAGTTTTTGGGGCCAGCATATTCTTCCTCTTTCTACCTCCATGCTGGTCCTTTTCCCCACCCCCACCAGGGAAAAGGACCATCCTTTTTCTTTCTATCCTAATCTTAGAAATCTTTCTCAAAACCCGAGTGCACGGCCGGGTTCAGTGGCTCACACCTGTAATCCTAGCACTCTGGGGGGCCAAGGCAGGAGGATTGCTTGAGCTCAGAAGTTCAAGACCAGCCTGAGCAAGAGCGAGACCCCGTCTCTACTATAAATAGAAAGAAATTAGCCAAAACAACTAAAAATAGAAAAAATTAGCTGGGCACGGTGGCACGTTCCTGTAGTCCCAGCTACTTGGGAGGCTGAGGCAGGAGGATCGCTTGAGCCCAGGAGTTTGAGGTTGCTGTGAGCTAGGCTGACGCCATGGCACTCTAGCCAGGGCAAGAATGGAGGGAGACTCTGTCTCAAAAAAAAAAAAAAAAAAAAACCCGAGTGCACCAGCATCTCTACCCTAACATCTGGTGGCCCGAACTGGGTCTTTTCTCTGCCTCCACATGGGGAGAAGTTACTTTTCTCCTCTGTGAGGGAACTATTTCATCCTCTCATTCTTCTACCTCCGGACATGGAGCTGCTTCAGTCTTGAAACTGCTTCCTTCTCTGTGATTCCTAGGACATCCCTCTCGGTGCCTTCAAACCATTGAGAATTCGGTGAGTCTCCTGGTCTCTGGGAATGGTCATATACACAAAGTGGAGAGTGGTAGCTTTTCGATTTGGTTTGGTTTGTCTTAATCAAGGAAAAAACCCGGCGCTGGGTCTACCACTTGGGAGGGTGGCAAGGAGGGATGCTTCCTAACCACTCTTTCCCAAGGCGGGCACTGCCCCATCAGTCATCGCCCAGACCCAGGGACACCTGGCAACGGGAAAAACTTCAAGGTCGCAATCTGAGTCAGAGGCTGGGAATACACATTCTCTGGCCCAGATCACTAGAGGCTTTGGTCTGACTCAGATTTTGGGGGACGCCCTCTCAGGCGTCTGGCAACATGTGACAATCCCTAAAACATCCTTTTCTTTCTCCTAGTTGTCATGGGCAACAACCAATCGGCTCCACCTAAGGACTTCCCATTGGGCTGTCTTCTTAAGAATTTGAAAACTTTGGAACTCACTGACCTCCAACCTAAACACTTAGTCTTCTGTTGTAATACATCCTGGCCACAATATAAGTTAGGTGACCCGGAGGTCTGGCCCAAGAATGGATCTCTAAATCATAACATCATCCTCCAACTTGATCCTATTGTTGCCAACATGGTAAATGGTCTGAAGTTCCCTATGTACAGGCCTTCTTTGAACTCACTAAATATCCCATTCTCCATTCTACTTGTCACATGTTACTTCTACTTCCCCACTCTCTTCTTCTTCTGACTTAGGTGACATTCCTCTCTCAGCTCCCCTACTCTCCCTCCTTACCAGCATTCTCCTTCGGCACCACTGCCTCCCCCTTTAACTCCACTGCCTTCACTGCCCTCTACTTCTCCCCCTCCTTCTTCTCCACCTCCACCCCTCTCGCCTGGCCACCTGCTCTGGCTGCCCAAACCCCTCCCCACCTGTGCTCCAGCTCCCCTCTGGGAAGTTGCTGGTGCTGAAGTCATTCTCAGAGTCCATGTCTCTTTTTCTATGTCTCATCTCTCTCAAATAGAGGTCAAACTGAACAGTTTCTTGGCTGATCCCTCAAAGTTCTCTAAGGAATTTGAATACCTCACTCTTTCCTATGACCTGTCATGGAGAGATGTCCATGCAATTTGCGCCGCTTGTACTGCTACTGAAGAAAGAGCTCACATTTGGTCTAAGGCTAGGAAGTACGCAGATAATCTTAATTGAAGGCAGCGTGAAGCTTACATGGTGGGCTCCACAGTGGTCCCAGAACAGGACCCAAATTGGGATTACCAACAGGAGTCTCCTCATGGGGAGCAGTGAGACCATATGCTTTCCTGTCTCCTAGAGGGTATGAAGAGGGCCACTGCCAAACCTGTAAACTATGATAGAGTTAAAGAAATTACTCACTACCAGGATGAACACCCAGCTCTTTTCCTTCCACAAGTATCCAAGGCATATTGCCTCTTTACTAATTTAGATCTTAATACCAGGGAGGGAAAAACTATCTTAGCCATGCACTTCATCTCCCAATCAGCCTCCGAAATTCGGGGTAAACTCCAAAAGCTTGAGAAGGGGCCTCATACCCCATAAGTGGAACTTTTAGACCTGGCCTTCAAGGTCTTTAATAACTGAGATGAGGAAAGGAGAGAGGAAAAAAGGCAAAGGGACCAGCCCTAGAGCAGAAGGAAGCTTTCAAATGGTGGCTACCACTGTGGGAGAAATTTTTCGGAGACAGAGTGGATACCCTGGAGGCTCAGATAAGAAGACACTAGGATGACAGCCTGCTGCGGGAACTGCACCCTGATTTACCTGCAACCAGCTAGGGCATTGGAGAAAGGAGTGCCCCAGGAAGCAGGTTTCCACCAGGACTGTGCCCCAACTGTGAAAAGGAAGGGCACAGAAAGAGTGAGCATCCCTTTCTTAAGATGGGAGATTACACTTGCCCTGCAGATCCAGCGAACCCCCCTGTGCAGGCCCCCTCCATGCCCACAGACCTTCTGGGACTCCTTCAGTCATACTGATGAGCCCTGGCTCTGGATTTGGCTCCATTTCACTATATCAAAATGGCCAAGCCTAGAGTAACTCTCTCTGTAGCAGGTAAGCAAATTAAATTTTTACTGGACACAAGGGCCACTTACTCTGCTCTTCCCAAATTTCCAGGACCCCTATTTTCCTCTCCTATCTCCATCATCTGAGTGGAATGTAAAATACAAACCCCTCTGCATACGTCACCACTCTGTTGCTCACTGAGAGATCAAGTTTTTACACACTCCTTTCTGGTGCTCCCCAATTGCCCCACTCCACTGTTGGGAAGAGATATGATGGTATTACGCACCCAACTCCTTTTGACTTCTCTGGTTCCCTTCCCTGAGGTTTTAGGAAAAGCATTATCAGACCCTCCTCAGAGCCTCCCTATCTCTGTTCCTATTGAGGTATCTCAAAAGGTGCCCCCTGAGGTGTGCGACACCAGCACCTCAGGAAAGGCACAACATATACACCCCATTTCTATCTTCCTCAAAGACCCCACTCACTTACCCTGTAGCACTCAATACCCTCTTAAGCTAGATGACCTCAGGGGACTCAAGCGCCTAAGTTTCTGCAATCTGGCCTCCTTCACCTTACCAACTCTCCCTATAGTATCCCTATCCTTCCAGTGAAGAGGCCTGACAGTTCCTACTGCCTGGTCCAGGGCCTATGCATTATTAATGAAGCCATTATCCCCCTATATACAGTAGTCCCCAATCCTTACACTCTGCTTAGTACTGTACCACCCAATACACAGGTTTTCACGGTCCTTGACCTCAAAGATGCCTTCTTCACTATACCTCTCTCTCCTGACTCCCAAGACCTATTTGCTTTCACCTGGACCGACCCTGACACACATCATTCACAACAGCCCACATGGACATCTTTGCCCCACGGATTCCAAGATAGCCCCCTCTTTGGACAGGCTTTTGCCCAAGACCTGTATCCATTTTCTCTACCTGACAGCTCACTTCTCCAGTATGTTGATGATCTCCTCCTTTGCAGTCCTGACTGTTCTACTTCACTTCATAACACTATGACCCTCCTCACACATTTAGCACATAAAGGAAATGGGATTTCACTAGGAAAGGCTCAGATTAATCAACGCACACTTACTTGGGGTTCCAGTTATCTCCAGGAAAGCAAGTTCTTACCACCCAGCGCAAACAACTTGTTTCCTCTATGGATTCCCTGGCAGCCAAAGGGATCTTAGAGCTTTTTGGGGGTTAACAGGCTATTTTCATATATGGATTCCCCAATATGGGCTCATGGCTAAATCCCTATATGAGGCCCTCTAAGGCCCAGAACAGGAATCTTTAGATTGGAAGTCCCCTCTCCTGCAAGCCTTTAAGGGCCTGAATGCTGTACTTGCAGAAGCCCCCACTGTAGACCCTCCTAACCTTAGCAAGCCTGTCTATCTGTATATGCATGAATAGGGGAGAGTTGCTCTTAGAGTATTAGGACAAAAGTCAGGACCCGATTTCAAGGCTGTCACTTATTTCTCTTAAGAATTCGGATAACACTGCTAAAGGATGGACATCTGTCTAAGAGCCCTGGCAGCCAGAGCACTCCTTGTCCAAGAAGCCAACAAACTGACTTATGGACAGCCAACTCAGTTTTATACCCCTCATCAGGTTCTCAATTGATTAAACAACAGAGCTCATCACTTCCTAACCTCTAGCTATATTATTCAGTACCAAATCTTACTTATAAATAACTCTTCTATTATTCTTCTCCTATGTTTGGCTTTAAACCTTGCTACCCTGCTTCCCATTTCTCCTGAGCCCCCAGAATACTCCTGCCTAGAAATCTTGGAGGAATCCACTGCAGTTAGACCAGACCTCTCTAATTCCCCACTACCTTGCCCAGATCATAGTTGGTACATTGATGGAAGTAGCTATGTTTGAGATGGCTATCGCAAGGCAGGATACCACTACTCATACAGTAGAGAGTGCTCCTCTACCATCTGGCAGCTCCACTCAAAAGGCAGAGCCAATCGCCCTGATTAGGGCCTTACAATTAGGTAAAGATCAAAGACTAAACAGCTACACTGACTCTAAGTATGCCTGTCATATTCTACACTCTCATGCAGCTATGTGGAAAGAACGAGGACTTCTCACTGCACAAGGCACTTCTGTCAAACATGCCAATCTCATCATACAACTCATACAGGCAGCTCAATTACCTAAACAAATAGCTGTTATCCACTGCAAGGCTGCCCCTTTCAGTCTCCCGTTACCTATGGAGGATACATTCTAAGACCCCCAGTGGATGCCTGAAACTGTAGATAGTACTAAACATTATATATACTACGTTTTTTCATACACATACATACTTATGATTAAGTTTAATTTATAAATTAGACATAGTAAGAGATTAACAATAAATAATAGAATATATTTTAATAAAAGTTATGTGACTGCCTTTCTCTCTCTCTCTCAAAACTCATGTTGAAATTTAATTGCAATTGTGACAAGAGGTAGGACCTTTAAGATGTGATTAGATCACAAGGGCTCTGCCCTCATGAATAGATTAATGCCACTATCACAGGAGTGGGTTCCTGATAAAAGGATGAAGTTTGATCCCCATCCTTCCTCTATCTTGCACATTCCCTTGACATATGATGCTTTCAGCCATATTAAGGCACAGCAAGAAGGTCCTCACCAGATGCAGCCCCTCAATTTTGGACTTCCCAGCCTCCAGAGCTGTGAACCAAATAAATCTCTTTTCTTTAGAAATTACCCAGCCTGTGGTATTCTGTTATGGTAGCAGAAGATGGACTATATTTTAGGTTAGGGTAGTTGTAGGTCATCCAGGTAGAGATGTCCAGAATTCAGGAGGATATACGTAGAAATAGATGAGATGCTTTAAGGTATCTGAGTCAAAATGCCCTTTGGAGAAAGAGCAACATTTAGGAAGCTCAGGAGAAAAACGGAAGATGGAGTTACAGTTTGTGGCAGTTTGGGGAGTCATCAGCCTCTAAAAAGGTTATTGAAGTCATTGGAATAAGCAAGACTGCTCAGAAAGAAACTTTAGAGCCAGGGGAGAAGGCAAAAGGCAAAACCTTGAGGAATACCAACATTTTAGGAGCAGCAGAGGAGGAATAACTAACTGAGACTGAGGTAAACTGATCAAAGAGAAACAAGGAGAACCTAAGAGGACTGATGATATGGCAATAAGGGAAGAGGGATTCAAAGAAGGAAGAGGTTCCAAGAGTGAAATGACACAGATCAAGGGTAGTAAGTAGTGAGAAGAGACCTTGGCAAAATAGGTATTTGTAGATGAAATGAAAAGTGAAGTAATTTACCTCTGTAGTTTCTGTCGGCCATAGTCTGGTTCTCTGATTGGCAGTGTCAATCAAAGCTCAGCACTTGATCTTGAGGCCATGTCAGAAGAAAGAGAACAAGTGGTTTGAGGATAAGGAAAGAGAAGTTGCATGACTTTGCCTACAAAGGAGGAAAAACCTTTAAGAAGACTGTTAGTCATGAGGGGTCCGCCCTCATGAATGGATTCATGATGTTATCATGGAAGGGGTTAGTTATCACAAGACTGGGTTTGTTTTAAAAGCAAGTTCGCCCAATTTCCTTGCTCTGTTTTGTGGGCTTATTTCTGCCTTCTACCCTTCTGCTAAAGGATGACTTTCACTAGATGCCAGCACCATGCTCTTGGATTTGCTAGCCTCCTGAACTGTGAGAAATATGTTTCTTTTCTTTACAAATTGCCCAGTCAGTGGTATTCTGTCATAGCAGCAGAAAACAGACTAAGACAACTGTTAATAAAGTATTGTATTAAATTAGTTGTCAGGAGAACAAGAACAATGCTGGCTTTGGTACTAGTTAGCTTTGTAAATTATCTTTGCAATTGTAAAGGCAGTCGTATATGAATGTGAAATACCATAGGTTGATATCTCTGGATTATGAATCAATGTTAGGGAGTTCCAGGGTAGATGTGAATATAAGTAAGTGATCTTCCCTTGTTCAGATAGTTGAAGATACTTAAAGGTAGCTGCCCATCTGAATTGGGGGGTAAGATATGGATAACTAAAAATAGTAGCTAATAAAAGTTTATTCCATTTGACTTTGAAAAGCATTATTTTAGGAAAACAAATATTCTGGAGAATTAAAAGGAATCATAGAATAGATCCCAAAGTCAGAGAAAATTATTTTCTTTTATGAATTACTATGAATTAAAATTTGACTATATTGTATAAATTGCTTGATAATTCATTTAGTATAATGTTAAAAGTTGAGATTCTAAAACTCTTGTTACAATTTTCTGACTCTGAAAGCCTTTTTAAAATATCAAAGTAGTAAATTTAATTTTTTACTTGAAACTCAAATTTTTCTTTGCTAAATGAAATAAAATTACTGAATAATCGATTAACTTTTTTACTTTAAATGTTTTAATTTGAATTTGCATTTTGTTAGTCCCTCAAATTGCTGTGTAGCATATTTTTAGATGGAGGTAAGTGGATGGTAGTGGAAAGAAAAGCTTTGGTATTAGACACACCTCGGTCACAATTTCTCACCAGCCCTGTAATCTTGAGCAAATGTCATGACTCCTGAGGGCCTCAGATAATCACCTGTTAAATGGAGATAATAATACCTACTTTGCAGGATTATTGTAAATGATTAAATGAAGAAATATGCAAAATCATTAGCATAGTGCTTGGCCCACTGTAGACACTCAGTAAATGTCAATGTTAGGGTGGAGTGCTTGTGTAGAGCTGGTGTATGTGGGTTTGAGAAAAATTTCTCCAAAGATTAGGATGGAAGGAAGAAGTTTATTTAACTTTCCCCAAAGTGAGAAAGGGCCAAACACAAGAGAGGAAATGGAAAAGTGTGTTGGCAGAGAGAATCAAGTATTTAGGCTTTTTATTTAGGAATTGTAAAAAGGGGGGGGGTTTGAAGATGACTTACGGCTGTAGCCAAATTAACAGCATATTGTGAACGCTGCATCTGCTCCTCTTGCCTCTTGGCAGACAGATAACAACAGAAGTGGCTATCAGATGTCAAAGATCTTGTCTGCAATCTAGCCCTTAAGATATGATCTGGGGCAGGATCTGAGGCCTAGTGTTTGCTCCCCTGCTGTCCATGCAGGGGCTTCTCAGGAACACCTTTAGGCTATAGAAACAGATTGTAAAGGCAGTTTTAGTCAATAGGTGTAGCAACTGTAAAAAAGAAAAATTTAGGTTTCCTTTTTGTCCCCTGGACTCCTTTTAGATGTTATGAAAACAGAGCTCTGCAGGATGCCTGTTAGCTAGGAGGAGAGAGAGAGCTCATAGGATTGATCTCTAGCTGCTACTAGAAAATTATGGGATTAGATATTTTCCTGTTATTTCAGCAAGGCTGCCTTTACAGTCAGGTTTTTAAAAAATTTAAAAATTTTTTTTATTTTTTTTTTTTAGAGATGGGATCTCGCTGTCTTGCCCAGGCTAATCTCAAACTCCTGGCCTTAAGTGATCCTCCCTCCTCAGCCTCTTGAGTCACTAGAATTACAGGCATGAGCCACCATACCTGGTTTGGCAGTTATTTTAATGTCAATAAACTTTATAGACTATAGCTATCCTTTCAATATTATTAAAAAGTATATTCTAGATAAGTAGAAAAGATTGCAGATTTCATATGAATAAAAGTTCTCCCTCAGTTAGGCAAAGGTTTGTAACAGAGGGAACAGCCTGGGGAAAAAAAAGGGGGAAAAAGTTTTTGTGTCTTTTTAAAACTTCCACACTCTTTTGGGAACTGCAGCCTGGCCTGCAACCCTGAAGCAGGTTAAGTCTTTTATTAGAACTCCCAGGTGGTGCCAGCGTACTCCATCCCCCCACTCCTTGCCGGGCAGCTGGCAGAGTTCACAGGCTTTGTTTTTGGCAGAGATGGGACAATTGGAATAGTTAACCACAGTAATTGCCTAAAGGCAAGAACCCTGCCTTTAAAAGCTCTATATTTCTGCCTATGTTCAGGGAATTCGGAATTTTGAGACCGTTAAGGTCTACCATATTTCCTCCTTTGTTAGCAAAGTAAACTCTCTTTCCTTCCTCCTCAAACCGCTTGTCCTCGTTCTTCTAATTCAGCCTCCTGGACAAATGGCCAAGCTTTCAGTAACAGGTTAATATGTGTTGGATGTAGGACCACACTCCCTTATATGGAATTCTGAAAACATTTTTTCTAAAGACCTAAAGTTTTCATAATTCATTTAGCAGCAAAATATACCTGAATTCATTTTGTTAAGTAAATCCTCACCTGAACTTACATGAGGTCTTTATTGCATTTTGTGTAAATTTTCCTGTGTTTCACTATAAGATTAACTAATATTTTATTATGGAGTGCTGCCGCAGTCCCTCCTGCTCTATATTACATGCTCTATGTTACAATCCTAAAATCTAAAAACTCTGAATTATGAAACGTAACTGGCCCCAAAGATTTCTGATAAGATACTGTGAAGCTGAACTTGCTTTCTTGGCCTGCTCCACTCAGGGTTTGCAAAAGAACAAAAGTGAATGGAATAAAACAGTCTCACCATTTGTTTAATTGTTTAGAATCCCAGAAGACTGAAGAAGTTTGCCATTTGTACTTTATGAAGCTACGCTCTGGCCTCACCATAGAAAAGAGGGCCTGTTACTTTAGGAAAAAAAACACCAAAAGGCCTTCTTTAGGAAAGAACACACCAAAAACAGGTAAGGGGAACTGTATACTCCCTGGCAATAGTGCTGCGTATCTATTTGCATTCACTTACCACATTTAAGTATATAATTTTTTTTGTCACCCAAATTTTCCTTCTGGGAAAGAGTAAGGATGATGAACTGTTTTCTAGCCATTTTAAAAAAGGCATATAAAGAGTTTTTAATAGCATGAGAGAAATGGTTATGTTATCATGTTAAGTGAAAACAGAAGACACAAAATTATATATAAATATGTTTACAATATTTAAGTGATTGTTTTATTTAAAGGAAGTAAACCAAAATGTTAATAGTGGTTGTCTTGTGGGTGTTGAGATGAGTTTTCTTCCTCCTGCTCTCCAACGGGTGTACCCAACTGGGGTATAAGTGTGCCACGAGGTCCCTTCAGACCATGGGGTGGCCAAAGCCCTGAAGTCAGTCACCACTGTCAGCAAGCAGCCTCCTCTGGGAATCCTCACAGGGGCATTTGTGCAGGGTGGGGACTGACAGTCCACCTCTATCTCCACCCTGTCCTGCAGGTGGAAAAGAACCTCTGTCATTCGCTGCCTATCGAGAGGAGTCTACAGTGGAGCATTTTGCCTTTGGTATACCCAAGATCCAGAAATATACTAGAACACTTTATGTTCCAAGTACCACAGGTGTGACTGGTCACAGGGTGGTGTGGGGGTGAGGAGGGAGGTAAGACACAGGACCCTGGCAAGTGCTACTCCAGGTAGAAGCCCCAAGTCTGTGTCTTCACTTGTATTAGAAACTTCTGTCCATTTGCAGCTGATGTGCCCATTTAATGGTATCCAAACTAGGTGCATGGTAGCTGTTCTAGCAATGCATATGCATTCTATAGTTAGCACGCCATCATTATTTTGAATGCTTGCTATGGACTGGAATCCCATATACATTATTCTTGGTGAAATTATATTGCCCTTTGGACAAAAACACATTATCTGCCCAAATTTCAACATTTTGACCATGAAAGAAAAGGAAGAGCTACTACATTCTCTAAACATAATTTCAATACTTTATGCATTTTATTTATTTCTTTTCTTTTTTTTTTTTTTTTTTTTT